>NC_056725.1:927548289-927675789 GCF_019279795.1 Protopterus annectens | reverse complement strand
CCTGCTTTTAAGTGCTTAAAAGTGCTTATGGCATGTTTGATTGACAGGTCTTCAACTCATGTCTGTCAGGAAAATTAAAAATCAGTGGTTAGATTCGAAACCAGCATACCATGCACTGAACTAAACCACTAAGCCATGACAGCAATACCTAGAAATGCAGAAATAGCATATATATGGGATAAAATCCAGAATGGAGCATGATAAAGCATTTTCAGTGAAGTAGATACAATTCCAAAATGGCCAATCAGAGAAATGTGTGGGAAAAGCGGCATATATAAGCCCCATAGGTGGGAATACACACCAGAACTGATTGTAGAACAGACCTGCAGTCAGAATGAGTGGAGTAGGTGAGGAACGTTGCTTTCGAGCACAGCGTTGGGGAGTCACGATACATGGTCTGGCTCTTTGTCCATCATCACGAGGCCCAACTCATGCAGGGCCAGGTCTCATGGGGAGCGTACAGGGCGGAGGCATGGGACCAGTTGGCTCGTGATCTGACCAGTGCTACTGGCATTCCACGCACTGGTGAGCAGGTCCGTCACCACCATGCGGACCTGAAGCGGCGTAAGCAAGACCAGTTGACCCAATGGATCCAGGAGGCCCGGGATATGCCCAACGCCCCACTACTGAGTAAGTTACATTTTACTCATGTATGTAAGGATTTCAACTAGCTGATACCATGGAGATGTGTAGTCCAATATTACTCCCTTTGTATTACAGCTGCAGGTGTCCGCTCTGCGAACCGTGAGACACATGACCGTAGGCTGGCGGCTGCGCCACCATGCAGGTTAGTAACCCCATCTAGTACTTGTAAATAAATATTATAGTGTAGCATGTATCAGAACACTGCAGTGTATTGATTAAAAGTAATCTAATGTGCAAGCAGGAATTGAAAGTTTGCAGGTATGGCTGCAACAAGTTCATCAGTATGCAAGTGTGACTGGAAAAATAATTTATAGAAATAAATAGTGCTGTAATACAGATGTCCCACCATTAATTAAATGTAGTATAACCTGCAGTAGTCTCCAGAGTACAGCTTCAGAATCTGAGGTAGTCACATGTGTGATTTATCCCTGTTGAAATGCTGAATCATGACAGAAGTGAGGCTGTTGGAAAGTGTTTGAATCACCACAGGTCTATTATGTGAACAAAGCCTAGAAGTACCAACCTGAACTGTGAAGTTGCAGGATGTGTGAGAGTGACAGAAAGGGTCATGTATGAATAAATAAAGTAGTAATAACCCCTGAATATATTAGCCCCAGTGTGTTTCCACAGAACTAAATGCATGTGGGAAGTACAAATTAACATCCCAAACTGATTTCAGTGTGTCTGAATCTGGAATGTCTAGGCCAAAATCTGTATATGGTGATAACAGTAAACAATTTGCAGATAGAATGAATGATTATCTGACAGACTAAACAGCCATAGTTGTCCCCTGTCCTGTCATCAAAGTGTAGCAGCATGATGTATCTGATCAAATTAAAAATAAGTAGGATAGTGATGTATTTGTAACAGGTGTAGCATGACAGTCAAATAAAAATCATTTGAAACATCAGCCTCAACTTAATTGTGTACCTATTACAAATGTATATCAATGTGTAACTTATGAATGTGTCATCACTTTCTATCCCCACCCAACCCTTTAATTCCATATAACAACACCCAATAAATATTGGTATGTGAACATTTCATTAACCATGGACATTTGTCCGTTTCAAAAATATATGCATGTCTGTTCGTGCATGTGCCCTGTTCATACCTGCAAATCTGATGGCCTGTTGCCATTAATCAACCCTGCATGTTGTTTGATTGTGTATCTCTGTTCAAATAATGCATGTGATATTGATATGCCCCTTGTTCAATGGTGTTAATATCTGGGTGTTTGTTTAATGGGAATACCAATGCATGCTGTTACAACTAATCTGAATGGAATAATATGCCACTAACCCAAACTAACATAACTACTCACAAATCTAGAACGCTTGGGAAGGCAGGTCCCAGCGGACCCACCTCTCCCACCTCAGCTGGCGACTGCACCTGGCAGTAGTGCCCAGGCCGGACCCTCCTCCGGTGGCCCTGTGCCACCTTCGGGTGGAAGTGCTGCAGGGGATGGGGCCCGTCCCCCCTCTGCAAGCGTGGCCGGAGGAGTTCGTCCACTCACCCTCCAAGGTGTCCGGTCTGTGATGTGAAGGGAGATCCAAGACTCCGTTCTTGGGCCCCTACGCCAGCTCGAGGCTCGTGTGGCACAGCTAACGGCCCCGACCATTGCCCCGCCTACACAGCCCCCAACATAGCCCCGTCCTGGGCTGTGAAGGAACAGTGGCAACTGCCTATGGGTGGGGATATCAGTTCCACTGTTGCCATCTGTGGGCTCATGCGTCTTGGATATCCCAACCTCCGTCCCCGTCAATTGTGTAACCCCCCCACGTGTGTCATACACTGTCCCTGTATGCATCTTGTCTGTCTTGTCTGTTAACCTACCCAACCTACCTCCCCAGCTATATCGACTTCCTTCAACTGACATACCACTCTCCCCAGAAAAAAAAAAAGGGCACTCTGTACCCACAAAAAAATTACGCCCCATACTTAGCTGTCCATGTCGCACACATGTCCGCTTGACATTGAAACTGTTAATTACAATTGGCTCTACAACAAACATTAATGTTGTCCTGACACCTCTCTCAGGGGTGGAAGGTTTCAAATGTCTCACCAAAATACATGGAAATGCACAGCTGTTGCTGCTAAAGACATGGGCATCTATGGGCCTTACCTACATCCCTCCTGCAAATCCCACGCTTGTTTCCCTACTGTCCTACCCTCTTTGTGACCCCTTTTTCACCACTTTCCTGTCACCCCTTTTTCTTTTCTTTCAAAGAAAATAGCGCGGGTGTGCGCTTGTGTTAGTGGAGCTCACTGCCAGTGCACATGCGTGAGCGCCGCGCAAACGAGCGCAGACCTGGTTTTAAGTGTTTAAAAGTGCCTTTATGGCACTTTGATTGACAGGACCTGTACTCATTTTGAAAGTCTGGAAAGAAAAATAAATTCCTACTGCCGGTCTCGAAACTAGGACCTTGGTAACATTAGTCTGTATGACCTACCACTAAGCCATGACTGCCATACAAGAGCATAGTGCTAAAATAAATATAACATGTAATAGTAGGAATCAATATAAAGGCAATATAGGAGGTGTACTACCCAATACATTTCAGGTAGAGTTTTAATGGCCGAATTACTGGATTCCCACACTAGTTCAGTGTTAACAGAAACAGCCCTACTAATTGTTCGCTTGTACATAATAATGTAAGGTAATGTACACATAAGAAGATATGTAAATGTACACATACATATATATAAATATATAGTAATACATATGAAATATAGTCGTAGGTGTCAGTATCCATACACACTCACTACAGGAGACAGTGAAGATAAATGCAGCAGCCAGAATCTGCAACACAGCCTGACCCCTCTGAGACACACTAACCCTTTTAACTGCTTAAAGGTGGCTTCAGCACTTTGATTGACAGGTCCTGTACTCATTTTGAAGGTTTGGAAAGAAACATAAATTCCCACTGCCAGTCTCAAACTCAGGACCTTGGTAACATTAGTCTGCATGACCTACCACTAAGCCATGATTACCACATGAGATTATTGTGCTAAAATAAATATAACATGTAATAGTAGGAATCAATATAAAGGCAATATAGGAGGTGTACTACCCAATGCATTTTAGGTAGAGTTTTAATGGCCGAATTACTGGATTCCCACACTAGTTCAGTGTTAACAGAAACAGCCCTACTAATTGTTCACTTGTACATAATAATGTAAGGTAATGTACACATAAGAAGGTATGTAAATGTACACATACATATATATAAATATATAGTAATACATATGAAATATAGTCGTAGGTGTCAGTATCCATACACACTCACTACAGGAGACAGTGAAGATAAATGCAGCAGCCAGAATCTGCAACACAGCCTGACTCCTGTGAGACCTACTAACCCCTTAACTGCTGGAAGGTGCCTCCAGCACTTTGATTGATAGACCCTGTACTCAATTTGAAAGCAAAATACAAGCATACTAGTAGGCCCTACCACAAGACCATTGTAACACTAGTCTGTATGACCTACCAGCAAGACATGACTCTCATACAGGAATATAGTGCTAAATAAGTGGAACATATAATAGTAGGAATGAAGATAAAGGCAATATAGTATGTGTACTACCCTAAGCATGTCAGACAGACCTTCACTGTCCCAATTACTGGATTCCCATACTAGTGTGTGTTAACAGAAACAGCCCTGAAAATTGTTAGCTTGTACCCAATATTGTCAGCTAATGTACATATATGACAGTATGTATATGTACACATATGTATATATAGCAATACATAATAAATATAGTTGTGGGTGTCAGTATGCATACACACTCACTACAGGGAACAGGTGGGAGAAATGCAGCAACCTGAATTCACAACACAGCATGAAGCATGAGAGATGTACTAACCTTCACACTCACAGAACATTTTCCAACAGCATACCAGCATGGTCCACGCCCTACAATCTGAAAGGGCAACGCCTATCTCACATACCTTTTATAGCACTGTCCTGAAATCACAGTGAGACATGCAATCAGTACACAACTGGCTGTATGCAATTAGCCAATGCTGCCTTACAATTGGTGCAGAGGCCATCACATGGGCCTATGCAGATACCTACAAAAGCATTCAGTACCCACACTCCACACATGCAATACAATCATTGCACAAACCTGAGAAAGAGAGAGAGAGAGAGAAACAGAAATACGAAAATAAACAGACTGACAGCAGCAAAACCAGCAGCAGCAGCAGACAACTGCAAGCAGCAAGCAGCATCACTGATACAGCAACAGCTGCCACAAACACAGGTAATGCAAAGTAGCAGGTTAATACTGTGGCACCTCCAAATGTATCATAGTTCACTATCTATAGGTATGTCCATGAGATAGGTTATGTGTACATAGTCCTGAAATATATACATATGTAATATTGCTGTACATGTTGCCCATACTTAAAACTTCCATAGCTTAGAACACAAGGCCAGTTGTGCATATGATACAGTAGTTACCAGGGTCAGTAGAGGTTACTCCTCATTGGTGTGGGACCACTGTGTATGTATGGCACTGTTCAGGTACATATCCCGTAGTATGGCCAGGGATTAATATCAGTCTGTCATGTGGTGCTATGTCCTCCAGGGGTGAATGTAGCACACATCCAGGGATACCATTTCGTAACAGTGATGCTATGTGTTCTGCAATGATGAGGGTGGCTCTCACCTGGACATGTGAGAGGATAGGGAGGTTACAGTCATCTGGGATAACTAATACCACATGTGTAGGAGAATGGGGGTACCTGCACCTAAACTGTCTGCAACAATGTTGCCAATATCTGTGCATTTGGTGAATGTGAAGCATCTTAACACTGCTGACCACAGATGCCTTGCCGTCATGTGAATCTGCCCTGTGCTGCAGTAGCCTCCTACTATTGTTATACAATATGCCTGTATCTGTAGTCCACTGGACAGGATTAATAAGTGGTGTGCAGTTGTTCTGGGTTAGATATGTGTGTGCACAGTACATGCAGTATGTGGGATGTCTGTGGTAAGCATATGCAAAGGGGCTGGCGGTGTGTGTTGTGGCTTCCACTGGCCCAATGGGCTGCATGGATAGCATCACTGTCATAACTAGTGAATAACTGTGTAATTACATGCATACATAGCAAGGTAGTGTACTGTGCTTGTGGTGTTGTTCGGATATGTATATTCAGGCTGAGTAATGTGTGTCCACATCACAGGGTTGGATGGCAACACACATCCAGTATGTAGGGATGACCACCCAGAGTGTGTCAGACGTGTCGCCTGTGCAGAAATATCTGGCCATTACCTGTGCATCCCCCACAACACACACACATGCAACATATGGCAGAAGTACTATAGCAGTACACACATGTTCATAGGTTCATACTAGGCTATTCACCCTAGGGCATTGGTAAGCCTAGTAGAATGTGTTTGTCTTTCGCCACCCAATTACAAGTTATGCTGCTATGCCCTTGTCCGACGTTAGTATACTGTGCCTCTGTCTAACAGTGACATAGAAGTGATACCTGGGGTACAACTATGATCTCCATCCACTCATCCAGATTCCTATGGAAGAGAGTCAATGAGGGACACTGCCTAACCTGTAGTGTGAGCTCATTACAGAGTGAAGGGAGCCTCTTGGTTAGGAATATGCCCCTCCAGCATGTCCATGTATGTCAGTGCTGAGGTCCAGGTCTCCTGAGCATGTGGCTGTATGGGACTCTGATTGCCTGAGGTGCAGCATGTTCATTACTGTTGGGTAGGACATGGCTGTATATGGCACGCACAGATTGCCTCTGAACAGGCAGTATGCCACTGAGTCCAGCTGGATTTCCTTTACCTGGGCAGCATATGACATCTGTTTGAGCCATTGCATCCTCTTGATGAGGTACTGTTATCCTGTACCAGTTGCTGTAGGTGTCTGGTTAGGTACATCCCAAAAGGTGCATTGTACGCAATTATAGGCCTGATGATGGATGAGTAAAGAGGTACAATGACCTCCCCTGCCATACATGTGAATCCCTCATGATTAGCTGGGCTATCTAACATGTCTTTCAATCCACGTTGGCCATGTGGTCGACAAATGACAGATCACTACCATGTTTCTTCCCCAGGTCCCCAACTACGTCTTCTGTACTCAATGGCCTAACACCTATGTTGTACTTTGCCACCAATGTGGTGGTGTGGGAATCTGCATTGAATACTGATACTCCCCCTCCCTTGTTCAAGTGTTGGGGCCGACAAGAATGGTAACAGCTATAACTTGGTAGTACTGGTGTGCTCCTGTGAAACCTGAAACAGGTTTATGTTACTGCACAGATATCGATGTCCAGAATGCTAAGTAGGGTTTTGAGTGCGTGCATCCTGAGGTCTAGACTTCCGGTGTTGAGTAGCATCACTCTTACTTCCTCATCCTTTGTGATACAAATGGATGTGGGTTTGCCTTATGAGCCTTGCCTAATACAGGCACTATGGGTGTAGCAAGAGGCTCCGCCAAATTCCAATAGGACAGGGTGACAGGTGCAAGCTGTCCCTAGCAAAGCATACCACCCCAAGATGGCAGGCATTGGCACACCTGTGAATGACACCAGTATGTCAGTCAATTGATGGAAGGGATCATCGTGCCTTGATATTGTGGCATTGTTCTTGGTGAGGGTAGGGTGCTACTCAAGGTCAGGGTCAAACTGTCTTGGGCTACGTGCTCAGAGAGCTCTGTACTGTCTCATGTCATGTAGTCCAGGGAGGTATGTGTCAGGTCATTCACACCAGCATGGACATTGACTGAGTCATACCTGTACTTGCCTTGGGGTTACCTGAGTGTTTGTGTTATGTGGCAGGTCATAGTGCCCGACAGGCTGCACACCGTTACCCTCACCTCGTTAAGCCTGGTGAATGTGATGTTAGTGTGCCTGATGATAGAGGCACCTAGTACAGGTGTATGAGGTGTGTTGTTTACTGTTAATGGCTGTGAGTGTTCAGCACATTGACTTTGTGTGATATGTGTTGCACATGTTCGTTTCCATGGTAGTGGTTGCCTGAGTGTCTGCTTAGGAGGTCTCTGCCCTCTAGGCAGACCTGTAGTCCGAGCCTACAAGTATGTTCATGTGTGATCATGTGTTAGTTCTGCTGTCGTGGTAGGTCTATGTGAGACTGGAAGTGTAGTGAGTGTGGTTTCCCTCGCTACCTGACTGGTTATGGTGGTAATGAGTAGACAGAGACTAGCCTCCAGTTTGGTATATGGTTGCATCACTCACATGAGTTTGAATTTGTTGTTAGGAGGAGGGGGTTGTCTGTGTACATGCAGCTGTTCTAACATTGTCTCTGGAGTACCACACTCACCAGCTGGACTGGGGAGGAAACTGACAACTGACCTCTGGACATGCTAGAATACTATTGTGAATTCCGTAATAATTGAAAACAAGGTCCAGTGGGGAGTGAGGGTGTACTGATATTACCTACAACTGCTGAGTGATATAAAAGCGTCAGTGAGCAAGTGCCAGGTAACCTAAGTGCAATGTGTCACAATTAAGTAAATGCAACAATGACAAGCAGTCACTTGCTGTCATGTGTAACATGGAAGTACGTACAGTAAGCAATGCAGATATCAGTAGTGAGTCACAGACGTGTTGAGAAGCTGTGTATTATGTGGAAGTAGCATACCAGTGAAATAACAAGCTAACAAATAACAAGCATATAAACAAAGGTAGATCCAGGAGGCCTGGATGTAGTGTTTGCTACAGCAAACAAGGTGTAGCAATGTCAGTAAGATACAGCTCAGATATGCAGGCACTATAAACCTGAAACCAGATGTCCCCAGCTATGAATGGCAGAGTACAGCCTATTGTCACACACGAGTGCAGACCACAAACCTTGTTAATGTTAAATAACTGGCCTGAAGGCCAACTGCCTATACCAGAACTAATACACTTGTACACTGGGCCCTCAATCAGCAGTTCCCAACTTCAATGGATGAAAGATATGTGTCCTGCCACCACAGTGCTTGCCACAAACCTCCCTAATGTAAAACAACTGGTCTGAAGGCCAAGTGCTTAGTCCAAATGACTTAGAATGATAGCTACACTGTAATCAAGTTACAACCAAGCAGTAATAAGTACAATTTAATACTCCTGTATAGAATGTGTACCATGTATTGCTGAGATACTATGCTGATAACCTGTTTGTGTACCTTTCCAGATTAACATGGCTCCAAAAAGGAACCCAGCATATTCTGCTGCAGAGGATGACGTGATTCACCAGAGCCTGGTGCGTGACTATGCCATCCTGTTCTCACGCACCACTCAGAATCAGCAGGAGAGGTCTGCACTGTGGCAAAACCTAGTTAGCAGGATAAATGATGTTGGCATGCATGATAGGACATATGAGCAGGTGAGACATCACTGCAGTGATTTGATTAGAAATGTCCACCAGCGTGCTGCAGATATCCGCAGGCAACAGGTTGCCACAGGTGGGGGGGTGGCCACACATCCCCCCCTCACCAGACAGGAGGGGCTACTGTTAAGTGTTGTGGATCCAGCCCCAGAACAACAACAGCAACAGTCATGCATCATGATGGAGGTTGGATCCACACAGCAGCAAGACACCGAGCGTGCAGGTAAGATGCCATATTTATTTATTGTTATTACTTTTACATTTGTTGACCAAGATAGTCTAGCTGGATATATGTCCACACTCAGTAGAGGCCTGGGGAGAAAAGCTCCACACATAACATAATAAAGGCAGACAGACAAGTTGTTAATACAGACAGCCAACATAATAGAAATATACACCAGCCTGTTAATTAAATCAACATACATTTAAGGAACTCAAACAGTTTAGAGTCATACACAAGGTACTGTCGGTTTCAAAGCAATTCTACCTAAAGCATAACGGTTATGTAATAAGGCAAAAGCCATATAGATAATACTTAGGGCTCAGAAGGGTGGAGAAGTAGAAGGAGTATGAAAGATAAAATAATAGGGAAGAGGCAGGAGTCAAGAAGGGAAGTGAGGAAAAGAAGGAAGACAGTCAAGAGGAGGTGGGAGGGATGGGAGAAGTAGGTCAGAGCATAGAAGGACATCAAGGTGAAAGAAACAGGGTAGAAGCTAGTTTTTATGCACAATGAGGGGTTAAAGGTAAAGAGAGGGTGGGGAGAGGGACGTTAGCCTGGAGTCCAACAAGAACAAAGCCAGTGGTTTTGGAAGTACAGTTTGATTTTTTGTTTGAAGAGAGGTAAGGGTGAGATTAGAGTTAACTCCTGGTATGTACATATGACTGTTCTGTACACTGTTACTTCATGCACGCATAAGGTGTGCATGTGGTATGTATCTGTCATCATGATATGTAATTGTGCATGTGTGATACAGACATTATGAGAAGCTGATGTGTATAAGGGAACTAGTGTACTACTGTACTGTATCATGTGCAAAACAAATGGCACACTTGTGCCCACTGACATTACTCTCTTCACACTTCCAGGTCCCTCCCATCTAGCAACGAGGCAGGCCATACATGCTGGTGAGTGTTTTTAGCATTACCTGAAAAACAATTAATAATACTAGTAAGAGTAGTGTAACTCTGTAGTAGACATGCTGGTGAGTGTGTTAACAATACCTGTAATACCCAGTTGTACTAAATTAAGAGTAGTGTAACACGGTACTGATGTGTGTGTTTACTGTGGGGTGTGCATGTGTGCGAGTGTGCCTGTGCCCATGTGTGCATGTGTGTTAGTGTCCATGAGTGCATGTGTCCATTTCTGAATGTGTGCATTAGTATTGAAGTGCATCTCTGTCAAATATGTGTTGAGACTGTAATCTGTGTTCCCTGTTTTCCTCCCGTAGGTTCTGGTGCTGCTCTGGTGACCTGCAGCAGGGAACCTGAATCTTGTGCCCCAGGTACTGATGATGATGAAATGTCTGTAATGGTGCAGGAAGGTGTGTCTGGGTCCACCATTGGTCAGCCAATTGACAGTACACAGCTGTCAACCCCGTCAATGCGCACAGTCATCCTGCCGTTACATCCTTTGTCACCATTGTCCCTAGGTGATGGACAGTCTGCAGTGGGCATAGATCAGGGTAATGTGGTACCTGTGGTGCATGCATCCCCACAAGGCAGCCATGAGCAGGGTCCTCCAATGGTACCACGCAGACAGTCGCCCATGGGTTCTCGTGGGGGCATCCGTGGCCGTACTGCCTCTGGCCGACGTGCCCAAGGAGGTATGTCAACCTCCACTATGTTTTGAACTGTCATGCAGGCACAGGCACATATGGAAAGGTACACCAGACAGGTTCTGAGGGAGCTGAGAGCATGTCGCACAGCCATGACAGACGGCATGCGTGATGTTGCGAATGCTATCCATAACTTCACAGATGTCGTTGACAGACGTTGTGGGGGCATAGAACAGCTGCTCCACAACCAGATGTCCATGGGCCAGGGCGATGGTGTGCATTTGCGACGTCGACGTGGCTGTATGCCAGCAACAGCACCAGCTGGCAGTGGCCGCGGACGACAACAGGCCCACTCACGCACCTCAAGTGCCAGCACCAGCCCCAGCAATGCTGGGTCTGTGCTGTCATCAAGACGCCCCAGGAGACCACATGCACGTGGCTCTGGACAGTCCCAACAGGGAACTGTGTCCAGTCAACACACCCCTGCTTCTGACGACAGTACCCAGTCTGGGTTAGTACCGGATACGGCCCGTAGCACCCCTGCCAGGCACAGGTACCGTGTCCGTGCCCACAGACACTGATCTGGATGACCTGACAGGTGCAGTCTGTGGCTGTCCACAAAACCCTGTACATGGCAGCCATTATGTGGGACTGTGTGCGTGCTTACACACATGCAGAAACCTAACACCTAGGGCAAACACATACACACACACACTGTACCAACACTGGTCCACCCTGTACTGCTGCCCCTCACAAACACACATACACACGCATGTCAATTGGTGTCACCAGTGGCTGGCTTGGGCATACCTAACCCACACCCTGTGCATATGATGACACTGTGCCACCTCCTGCATACTACAACATTGGTGCAGGAAAAGGTAAACACATTGCTGATGCACAGGGTGACTACATAGATGTGTATAAGTAGTAACATGTTTGTAACTGCTCACTGTTCCAGTATGATTGTGTGTATATCCCAGCAGTCCTGCTGCAGTAACTGTATGAATGTCCTCAATTGTTATCTGCACCCATACTACTTACCAAAGTGTACCAGCTGCACACCATCACATGCTAACATTGACCATGGGAATGCATCATGTGCTGTTATGTAGATTCAGCTATATGTATCTGTTCTGTCACACATGCATTTATACACACCCTGCTACCCACACACATGCACACGCTCACCTGCCATTCCCATTATTTATTACCCTACATGAGTAGCTGTCGATACATGACAGGTACACATTTGAGAAGTGCACTATGCTGTTTACTACTGACTTCCTCTTCTCTACCTGTACTCACAGGGTGCAGGCAACCTCATCAGTTCAAAGATGTAATGTGCATCAGGTACTGTAGTACCCTGATTGCCACATCAAACATGTTTCCCATACGGAAATGCACACACAGACACATCCCACATCCACACACTTGCCACATTCAGGCTTCAAAACACTATCTAGGTATATTTATTATTTATTATTTATTTTTATTTATTTTATTTTACATTTGTTGACCGGGCTAGTCCAACTGGATACATGTCCATTTTCAGTGGAGGCCCGGGGAGAAAAGCTCCAAGGTCATAGTTAGATTAACAAAACAAAAACATTGATGTTGATACACAAGATAATCTACTGGTTAATACATATACAATTATAAACCAATAACAAGTGAGTACAATAAATACACTGATGCTTACAGACCAAATAAGAGAAAACAAGAATTATTAAATGATTTCATGAGGTACAGATTTGAACAGCCAGACAAGGAGGGCTAAAATAGAGTGATCTTTGGTTTTTGGGTTAGGCAGAGGCTGTAGGAGCCTAGGTACGGCTGAGACAATAGCTTATTAGTCTGGACTGGAGCAAGGGCATAACCATTTGGATTTCAAGTATGCTCTAAGATGTAATTTAAATTGGTGCTGAGAGGGCATAAGTCTTAGGTTGTTTGGTAGGGCGTTCCAGGATTTGCCAATGGAATTGGCATATAGTGCATCACCACCAGCATTGTTGGATTTAATGGTCCTTACTTGTAGACTTTTGGAAGACCTGAGGGAGTTAAGGTTGGAGTACGGGGTAAGTATTTTGTACAGTGAGGGAGTTTTACTTGGATGGTTAATAATTTTAAACGCCTCAGTTAGTTGGTTGAATTTGAGTAAATTGGGGAGTTCCAGCCATTCGAGAGACCTTAAATTTAGGCAGTGATGAGTGCGATAGGGCGTTCCTGTTATGAATCTGGCTATGTGATTATAGGTAGTTGTTAGTTTATTAAGTTCTTTCTTGTTTAGGAAGGAGAATATCGGGGAGGCATAAAGGAGAGTGGAGAGGAGGTGGGTTCGGGCAATAGTCAGTTTGGTGTACGGAGTTAGGAAGGCCTTTATTCTATACATCGACCCAAGTTTTCTGTTAACCGATTTAACAGTTAAGTTTATATGCATATCAAATTTAAGTTTATGATCAATGGTCACCCCTAGTAGTTTGGTATTGAGTACGGGGTAGATAATGGTCCCATTGTTGGAGGACACATGGAAAGTAGAATTGCTGGTGTTGAAGGGTTCTATAGTTTGAGCAGTCACTGAGGTGGGGAAAAAGAGAAGTAATTTGGTTTTGGCAGGGTTAAGTAAGAGTTTAAGTTCCGAGAACCATTTTTCTACAGCAGAGAAGCAGTTTTGGGTTGTATCTTGGAGTTTGGTGAGAGATTCATCAGAGCAGATCAGGGTGGAGTCATCTGCATATTGAATACAGGTGGCTTTGGGAATAATTGAGTGTAGGCCATTTATGAAAATGGAGAAAAGAAGGGGACCAAGGGTAGATCCTTGGGGAACACCAATATTAGTAGGGAGTAGGTCTGATAGGCTGTTTTGCCACTGGACTGCCTGTTTTCTACTAGAGATAGGCATTAAACCAACTTATGGTTAGTTTACTAAGATGTAATGTTTCCAGTGCCTGAAGCAGAAGTTGGTGGTTGACCATATCGAAGGCTTTCGACAGGTCTAGAAAGAGCGCAGAGGATATTAGTTTATTATTGTGATTGTGGTTGACTGAGTCTACAAAGGAGAGAAGAGCTGTGGTTGTGCTGTGATGGGGGCGGAAGCCATGTTGGGTATTTGATAGGAGGTTGTGATTTATGAGGTAGGAAATGAGTTGTTTATGGACACAGCGTTCCATAATTTTGGCTAAGGGAGACAGTATGGCTATGGGCCTATAGTTGGAGGTTTCTGTGGAGAGTCCTCCTTTGTGGAGGGGGATGATGTAAGAGATTTTCCAGATAGAGGGAATAGATGCTTCAGAAATGGTCCGGTTGATCAAGATTGATACAGGGTAGGCTATGGCATCAGATGCTATTTGTAGGTATTTGGCAGGGAGCTGATCAGCTGGCGTGGTTGGTTTCAATTTTTCAAGAGGGTACGAATGAAGGAGGTGGAGATGGGTTGTAGGTTAAAGGCCGTTTGGGTTGTATTAATAATTGGGGTTGCCACTGAGGGAGGCGTGGGAAGCTTGCTGGCAAGGGACTGGATGGTCTCAGTGAAAAAAGAATTAAAGGAGTTGGCTATTTCTGTTGGGTCATTGTCCATGAGTTTGTCGGGGGTGGGGGTAGTAGACTTACCAGGATGAAGTAAGCGGTTAAAACCAGCCCAGAATTTTTTGGGATTATGCTGATGTTTGTCTTGGAGGTGACAAAAATATTGTTTTTTATCAGATTTAATGGCTACTTTGGTTGAATTTCTTAGTTGGAGGAACTTGATGCGGTCTAGGGGGGTTTTTGTGGTTCTCCACTTATTCCAGGCCTGGTCTCTGATTCTAATTTTGGATTTAGTTTCTTGTGTTAGCCAGGGTGCCATACATTGCTTAGTTCGCATAAGTCGATTAGGAGCATGGGAATTGAGTATCTTAAGGAAAGTGTTATTAAAGTATGAAACACTTTCATCTAAGGCTAGGGTTTTTAGGATGTGCCAGTTACAAGCTTTGAGATCAGCTAGGAATTTGTCAGGGACAAAATTTTTGCTATTCCTTACTAATCTAGTTATGGGGGGAGTCTTGTTTGAACATTTGTGTTTTATAATAAAGGTAGCAAGGTGGTCACTAAGGTCATTGGGAAGGATCCCTGTGGTATAGTTATTTGGATTCCTATTAGTAAGAATCCAGTCAATAATACTCTCCTTTTGTTGTGCATGTCCAATTCTAGTGGGAGAAAGAATATTTTGGGAAAAACCATGTAAGTTAATGGGGAGAGGATTAGATTGGGCTGAGTAGAGAAACCAGTCTATATTGACGTCTCCTAATATTATTGTTTCTTGTGGATAGTTATTAGCAAGCCAACTAAGGGTTTGTTCAAAATTTTCTACATTTTTGCCCGGTGGTAGGTAGGTTACAATGAGATTAATACTTTTTTGTCTGTTTAGGGATATCTTAAGGGCAATCAATTCCAGGGTTGGAACTTTTGGGGGTTGAAGTGAATTCATTGTGATGTTCAAGGAGTTTTTGAACATCACAGCTATTCCACACCCTTTTTGGTTGTACGATCAGCCCTGATGATGTTATATCCAGGAGAGATAATTTCCTCATCCTTGGTGCTTGGTTTGAGCCAAGTTTCTGATAAACACATTATGTCCGGGGAGTGGATATCAAGCATGGCATGCAAGCTATGTACTTTATTGTTAATGCTTCTAATACTGAGATGGAGCAAAAAGAGGGAGTCCGCAGGTCTGCTAGTTACAAGGCGGAGGTTAGGGTCTGGGTCACTAAGAGGGCCTGGGTTGGGGTGGATGTCCCCGTAATTAGTGATGGATTTTTTCAAATATTCTAGTATTTTTTGTAGTCTAGTTAGTAGCTTAAGCTGTTCTCTTGATGAGGATACTTTAGGGTACCTAAGAATAAAGTGTGTACTTTTAGGGATAAGGTGAGTAGCGGAGTAGAGAGAGGGGGGGGATAATAGTAGTGGTATTTTGGGAATGCAGAGAGGTCTGACCCTTAGGAAGGTAGATTCTAGTTAGGGCTTGTGTTTCATAGGCTGTTAAGAGATACGATAAGATAAGGATTAAAAGTACAAGGGGGAGGGTGGTAAATGAGGTTCTGTCCATGGTAAGGCTGATATCTCGGCGTTAATAGAGCTAGGGGCGATACCTAAGTCAGCAGGAAGCTGGAGGTAGTAGTAGGGTGAGATAAATGGAGAGAGATAGGCAGGTGGGCGGGTTAGGTTTAGTGGTGGGGAGTGGTAGAGAGATGGAAGGCGAGTGGACAGTTCTGATTGGGTTGTGGAAATGGGGATGGGCTTAATGACCAAATAAATGTAGAGGTAGTGGGGGCGGGTGGGAATAGGGGGCAGGGAGGGGAGCGGAGCAAGCCCAGTAGCGAGGGCAGCGGAGCGGGGACTACACCACAGGATTTCCCTGGGTCTTAGAGGAAGCCAGATTTAATGGTAGCTAGCTGCCTAAGTTCTACAATTGTTCCTTTAATTTTTTTCTTATTAGTTGCTTTTTATGTCAAAGGAACCTGTATGCAATAGATTTAATACTACCTGGTACCTTTATTACAGTACAAGGTGTTTGGTAAAGTACAGTGAAAGGGGTAGTTATTTATTTACCCTGAGTCTCTTAGTGGGCTTTTTAAAGTAGATTATACCTTCGCACTGGGTCTTAGAGGAAGCCAGATTTAATGGTAGCTAGCTGCCTAAGTTCTACAATTGTTCCTTTAATTTTTTTCTTATTAGTTGCTTTTTATGTCAAAGGAACCTGTATGCAATAGATTTAATACTACCTGGTACCTTTCTTACAGTACAAGGTGTTTGGTAAAGTACAGTGAAAGGGGTAGTTATTTATTTACCCTGAGTCTCTTAGTGGGCTTTTTAAAGTAGATTATACCTTCGCACTGGTGGGGACTTTTTAAAGTTGTTTAATCATTCACACTTGTGGGGTCCTGAGTGCCTCCCGGTAGGCGTCTGGATTTGGGGCTACCTAAGATGGAGGTAACAGAAAGAAATTAACTTTGTACAGTGTTTGATGCAGTAACAGACAGTATTACACAATGCAGCAACAGACAGTTTTCACAGTGCAATACGAGGAATGATTTCAACAGCCTTAGTGATGTTAAGCATTAGATAACAGCTAGTTGTTTTAAGCAGTAAATTGCTTCCCTTTGGCGACTTAATAATGCACTACAGCACACTCTGTTCGTCTGATAAAACAAATGCTAAATAGTTAACATTAGGTGTTTGCAGCATATAATACTTTGATTCTAGCTTGACATTGAGGTTACATCCTCCAACCAAAAGATTAGATCTAACAAGAAACCACTGTCAACTGAAGCATTTGGCAGTAAAAGTACAACAAAACGCTGTTTTCAGCTTTTAAACAGTCGCTAATGCTCAGTTGCATCCAGATCAAACTATTAATCCACTTTCTGGAGTAGCATTTAAGAAAACGCTAATGAACATTTACTTTTACCACTTTTACCACATGCGTTTTGCAAAACGCCAGTTACATCTACATCTACACATCGCTTACAAACATGACTATAAGCATGGTAACTTGATTACATTACTGACAGTATTCAAAACAATAGTAAGAATTGTAAGTATATTTATCACTTTTATGTACTATCAGAGCAATATTCAATTGTTACATACCACGAGGGCCAGAGCTGCCGCCCGATCGCAAATCACAGTCAGTTTAAAAATATGGCGGTTTCTGAGGTCTCTTTCTAACCTCGGCTATACACCACAGGATTTCCCTGGGTCTTAGAGGAAGCCAGATTTAATGGTAGCTAGCTGCCTAAGTTCTACAATTGTTCCTTTAATTTTTTTCTTATTAGTTGCTTTTTATGTCAAAGGAACCTGTATGCAATAGATTTAATACTACCTGGTACCTTTATTACAGTACAAGGTGTTTGGTAAAGTACAGTGAAAGGGGTAGTTATTTATTTACCCTGAGTCTCTTAGTGGGCTTTTTAAAGTAGATTATACCTTCGCACTGGTGGGGACTTTTTAAAGTTGTTTAATCATTCACACTTGTGGGGTCCTGAGTGCCACTCGGTAGGCGTCTGGATTTGGGGCTACCTAAGATGGAGGTAACAGAAAGAAATTAACTTTGTACAGTGTTTGATGCAGTAACAGACAGTATTACACAATGCAGCAACAGACAGTTATCACAGTGCAATACGAGGAATGATTTCAACAGCCTTAGTGATGTTAAGCATTAGATAACAGCTAGTTGTTTTAAGCAGTAAATTGCTTCCCTTTGGCGACTTAATAATGCACTACAGCACACTCTGTTCGTCTGATAAAACAAATGCTAAATAGTTAACATTAGGTGTTTGCAGCATATAATACTTTGATTCTAGCTTGACATTGAGGTTACATCCTCCAACCAAAAGATTAGATCTAACAAGAAACCACTGTCAACTGAAGCATTTGGCAGTAAAGTACAACAAAACGCTGTTTTCAGCTTTTAAACAGTCGCTAATGCTCAGTTGCATCCAGATCAAACTATTAATCCACTTTCTGGAGTAGCATTTAAGAAAACGCTAATGAACATTTACTTTTACCACTTTACCACATGCGTTTTGCAAAACGCCAGTTACATCTACATCTACACATCGCTACAAACATGACTATAAGCATGGTAACTTGATTACATTACTGACAGTATTCAAAACAATAGTAAGAATTGTAAGTATATTTATCACTTTTATGTACTATCAGAGCAATATTCAATTGTTACATACCACGAGGGCCAGAGCTGCCGCCCGATCGCAAATCACAGTCAGTTTAAAAATATGGCGGTTTCTGAGGTCTCTTTCTAACCTCGGCTATACACCACAGGATTTCCCTGGGTCTTAGAGGAAGCCAGATTTAATGGTAGCTAGCTGCCTAAGTTCTACAATTGTTCCTTTAATTTTTTTCTTATTAGTTGCTTTTTATGTCAAAGGAGCCTGTATGCAATAGATTTAATACTACCTGGTACCTTTATTACAGTACAAGGTGTTTGGTAAAGTACAGTGAAAGGGGTAGTTATTTATTTACCCTGAGTCTCTTAGTGGGCTTTTTAAAGTAGATTATACCTTCGCACTGGTGGGGACTTTTTAAAGTTGTTTAATCATTCACACTTGTGGGGTCCTGAGTGCCACTCGGTAGGCGTCTGGATTTGGGGCTACCTAAGATGGAGGTAACAGAAAGAAATTAACTTTGTACAGTGTTTGATGCAGTAACAGACAGTATTACACAATGCAGCAACAGACAGTTATCACAGTGCAATACGAGGAATGATTTCAACAGCCTTAGTGATGTTAAGCATTAGATAACAGCTAGTTGTTTTAAGCAGTAAATTGCTTCCCTTTGGCGACTTAATAATGCACTACAGCACACTCTGTTCGTCTGATAAAACAAATGCTAAATAGTTAACATTAGGTGTTTGCAGCATATAATACTTTGATTCTAGCTTGACATTGAGGTTACATCCTCCAACCAAAAGATTAGATCTAACAAGAAACCACTGTCAACTGAAGCATTTGGCAGTAAAGTACAACAAAACGCTGTTTTCAGCTTTTAAACAGTCGCTAATGCTCAGTTGCATCCAGATCAAACTATTAATCCACTTTCTGGAGTAGCATTTAAGAAAACGCTAATGAACATTTACTTTTACCACTTTTACCACATGCGTTTTGCAAAACGCCAGTTACATCTACATCTACACATCGCTACAAACATGACTATAAGCATGGTAACTTGATTACATTACTGACAGTATTCAAAACAATAGTAAGAATTGTAAGTATATTTATCACTTTTATGTACTATCAGAGCAATATTCAATTGTTACATACCACGAGGGCCAGAGCTGCCGCCGATCGCAAATCACAGTCAGTTTAAAAATATGGCGGTTTCTGAGGTCTCTTTCTAACCTCGGCTATACACCACAGGATTTCCCTGGGTCTTAGAGGAAGCCAGATTTAATGGTAGCTAGCTGCCTAAGTTCTACAATTGTTCCTTTAATTTTTTTCTTATTAGTTGCTTTTTATGTCAAAGGAACCTGTATGCAATAGATTTAATACTACCTGGTACCTTTATTACAGTACAAGGTGTTTGGTAAAGTACAGTGAAAGGGGTAGTTATTTATTTACCCTGAGTCTCTTAGTGGGCTTTTTAAAGTAGATTATACCTTCGCACTGGTGGGGACTTTTTAAAGTTGTTTAATCTTTCACACTTGTGGGGTCCTGAGTGCCACTCGGTAGGTGTCTGGATTTGGGGCTACCTAAGATGGAGGTAACAGAAAGAAATTAACTTTGTACAGTGTTTGATGCAGTAACAGACAGTATTACACAATGCAGCAACAGACAGTTATCACAGTGCAATACGAGGAATGATTTCAACAGCCTTAGTGATGTTAAGCATTAGATAACAGCTAGTTGTTTTAAGCAGTAAATTGCTTCCCTTTGGCGACTTAATAATGCACTACAGCACACTCTGTTCGTCTGATAAAACAAATGCTAAATAGTTAACATTAGGTGTTTGCAGCATATAATACTTTGATTCTAGCTTGACATTGAGGTTACATCCTCCAACCAAAAGATTAGATCTAACAAGAAACCACTGTCAACTGAAGCATTTGGCAGTAAAAGTACAACAAAACGCTGTTTTCAGCTTTTAAACAGTCGCTAATGCTCAGTTGCATCCAGATCAAACTATTAATCCACTTTCTGGAGTAGCATTTAAGAAAACGCTAATGAACATTTACTTTTACCACTTTTACCACATGCGTTTTGCAAAACGCCAGTTACATCTACATCTACACATCGCTTACAAACATGACTATAAGCATGGTAACTTGATTACATTACTGACAGTATTCAAAACAATAGTAAGAATTGTAAGTATATTTATCACTTTTATGTACTATCAGAGCAATATTCAATTGTTACATACCACGAGGGCCAGAGCTGCCGCCGATCGCAAATCACAGTCAGTTTAAAAATATGGCGGTTTCTGAGGTCTCTTTCTAACCTCGGCTATACACCACAGGATTTCCTGGGTCTTAGAGGAAGCCAGATTTAATGGTAGCTAGCTGCCTAAGTTCTACAATTGTTCCTTTAATTTTTTTCTTATTAGTTGCTTTTTATGTCAAAGGAACCTGTATGCAATAGATTTAATACTACCTGGTACCTTTATTACAGTACAAGGTGTTTGGTAAAGTACAGTGAAAGGGGTAGTTATTTATTTACCCTGAGTCTCTTAGTGGGCTTTTTAAAGTAGATTATACCTTCGCACTGGTGGGGACTTTTTAAAGTTGTTTAATCATTCACACTTGTGGGGTCCTGAGTGCCACTCGGTGAAGGCGCCTGGATTTGGGGCTACCTAAGATGGAGGTAACAGAAAGAAATTAACTTTGTACAGTGTTTGATGCAGTAACAGACAGTATTACACAATGCAGCAACAGACAGTTATCACAGTGCAATACGAGGAATGATTTCAACAGCCTTAGTGATGTTAAGCATTAGATAACAGCTAGTTGTTTTAAGCAGTAAATTGCTTCCCTTTGGCGACTTAATAATGCACTACAGCACACTCTGTTCGTCTGATAAAACAAATGCTAAATAGTTAACATTAGGTGTTTGCAGCATATAATACTTTGATTCTAGCTTGACATTGAGGTTACATCCTCCAACCAAAAGATTAGATCTAACAAGAAACCACTGTCAACTGAAGCATTTGGCAGTAAAAGTACAACAAAACACTGTTTTCAGCTTTTAAACAGTCGCTAATGCTCAGTTGCATCCAGATCAAACTATGAATCCACTTTCTGGAGTAGCATTTAAGAAAACGCTAATGAACATTTACTTTTACCACTTTTACCACATGCGTTTTGCAAAACGCCAGTTACATCTACATCTACACATCACAAAACATGACTATAAGCATGGTAACTTGATTACATTACTGACAGTATTCAAAACAATAGTAAGAATTGTAAGTATATTTATCACTTTTATGTACTATCAGAGCAATATTCAATTGTTACATACCACGAGGGCCAGAGCTGCCGCCCGATCGCAAATCACAGTCAGTTTAAAAATATGGCGGTTTCTGAGGTCTCTTTCTAACCTCGGCTATACACCACAGGATTTCCCTGGGCCTTAGAGGAAGCCAGATTTAATGGTAGCTAGCTGCCTAAGTTCTACAATTGTTCCTTTAATTTTTTTCTTATTAGTTGCTCTTTATGTCAAAGGAACCTGTATGCAATAGATTTAATACTACCTGGTACCTTTATTACAATACAAGGTGTTTGGTAAAGTACAGTGAAAGGGGTAGTTATTTATTTACCCTGAGTCTCTTAGTGGGCTTTTTAAAGTAGATTATACCTTCGCACTGGTGGGGACTTTTTAAAGTTGTTTAATCATTCACACTTGTGGGGTCCTGAGTGCCACTCGGTAGGCGTCTGGATTTGGGGCTACCTAAGATGGAGGTAACAGAAAGAAATTAACTTTGTGCAGTGTTTGATGCAGTAACAGACAGTATTACACAATGCAGCAACAGACAGTTATCACAGTGCAATATGAGGAATGATTTCAACAGCCTTAGTGATGTTAAGCATTAGATAACAGCTAGTTGTTTTAAGCAGTAAATTGCTTCCCTTTGGCAACTTAATAATGCACTACAGCACACTCTGTTCGTCTGATAAAACAAATGCTAAATAGTTAACATTAGGTGTTTGCAGCATATAATACTTTGATTCTAGCTTGACATTGAGGTTACATCCTCCAACCAAAAGATTAGATCTAACAAGAAACCACTGTCAACTGAAGCATTTGGCAGTAATAGTACAACAAAACGCTGTTTTCAGCTTTTAAACAGTCGCTAATGCTCAGTTGCATCCAGATCAAACTATTAATCCACTTTCTGGAGTAGCATTTAAGAAAACGCTAATGAACATTTACTTTTACCACTTTTACCACATGCGTTTTGCAAAACGCCAGTTACATCTACATCTACACATCGCTACAAACATGACTATAAGCATGGTAACTTGATTACATTACTGACAGTATTCAAAACAATAGTAAGAATTGTAAGTATATTTATCACTTTTATGTACTATCAGAGCAATATTCAATTGTTACATACCACGAGGGCCAGAGCTGCCCGATCGCAAATCACAGTCAGTTTAAAAATATGGCGGTTTCTGAGGTCTCTTTCTAACCTCGGCTATACACCACAGGATTTCCCTGGGTCTTAGAGGAAGCCAGATTTAATGGTAGCTAGCTGCCTAAGTTCTACAATTGTTCCTTTAATTTTTTTCTTATTAGTTGCTTTTTATGTCAAAGGAACCTGTATGCAATAGATTTAATACTACCTGGTACCTTTATTACAGTACAAGGTGTTTGGTAAAGTACAGTGAAAGGGGTAGTTATTTATTTACCCTGAGTCTCTTAGTGGGCTTTTTAAAGTAGATTATACCTTCGCACTGGTGGGGACTTTTTAAAGTTGTTTAATCATTCACACTTGTGGGGTCCTGAGTGCCACTCGGTAGGCGTCTGGATTTGGGGCTACCTTCGCACTGGTGGGGACTTTTTAAAGTTGTTTAATCATTCACACTTGTGGGGTCCTGAGTGCCACTCGGTAGGCGTCTGGATTTGGGGCTACCTTCGCACTGGTGGGGACTTTTTAAAGTTGTTTAATCATTCACACTTGTGGGGTCCTGAGTGCCACTCGGTAGGCGTCTGGATTTGGGGCTACTCTGAGTCTCTTAGTGGGCTTTTTAAAGTAGATTATACCTTCGCACTGGTGGGGACTTTTTAAAGTTGTTTAATCATTCACACTTGTGGTGTCCTGAGTGCCACTCGGTAGGCGTCTGGATTTGGGGCTACCCTGAGTCTCTTAGTGGGCTTTTTAAAGTAGATTATACCTTCGCACTGGTGGGGACTTTTTAAAGTTGTTTAATCATTCACACTTGTGGGGTCCTGAGTGCCACTCGGTAGGCGTCTGGATTTGGGGCTACCTTCGCACTGGTGGGGACTTTTTAAAGTTGTTTAATCATTCACACTTGTGGGGTCCTGAGTGCCACTCGGTAGGCGTCTGGATTTGGGGCTACCTTCGCACTGGTGGGGACTTTTTAAAGTTGTTTAATCATTCACACTTGTGGGGTCCTGAGTGCCACTCGGTAGGCGTCTGGATTTGGGGCTACCACGAGGGCCAGAGCTGCCGCCCGATCGCAAATCACAGTCAGTTTCTAATGTATATTCTGGTACATGTGCGTGTTACAGTAGCATGTAACATTATACTGAGTACTGGCAGTTGTCTGTTGTCATGTTGTTTGTATAGAATAAAATAATTGTTTGATTATCCTACTTCGTTTTGTGGACATTACTTGAAGAAATGTTACCTTACATGTGTTATTGGTACCACCACCTTCTCTTTTGTAGTTTTGTTTGTGTAGGGTGCTATCAACATCACTGCTTGTTAAGGGTAATGAGCACCCTGCAGTGCATAGCCCCATGTGGCAAAAGCCACATCCCACCCCCATCATTGTGCACACACACTAACCCCACCCACACTAAAACACATACTTTCCATTTGCAAGATTCAAACCCATACCTAACTGTGTTATGACAGTAGAAACAGACACATTAGCAGAGTGTGCCATATGCAGTAGTTGGGGAAATCCTTTCTAATGCTGTACTTAGAGGGTGCTGACATCATCTGTGTGTAGGAGGAGGGATGTGCACCCTGTAGTGTGTTCTCCCAGTTGGCAAAAGGCACTTATCCCTCCCAGCATAGTGCACACACATACAAACACACATACATTCCCTTTGCAGGATTCAAACCCCTACCTAACTATGTTATGACACTGGAGAAAGACGCATTAGCAGAGCGCGCTATGCAAATTACTGGAGGACTTTAATACAGGTAATATAGTTATAGAGTCCTGACATCATCAGTGTTTCAAAAGGGGGATCTGCATCCTGTACTGTACTGTCACAGTTGCTAATAGGGGCATTTCCCACACACACATCGATGTGTTCGAGGTTTGCATATGTGGGGGATCCAGTACTCCAGTGTGATTAGTATATGGTTTGATTGCAACAATGAGGGATATACTCCCAGTGGTGAGCATTTTGTACTCATGTTTGTGATGATCAGGTCTAGAATATCTGCCCTTCTTGTGGGAAGGTTGGTTACCTGTTCCATAGCTAAAGAATGTCTGATCTATGGGAACCCTAGCGCTTGGGTATTGTGGCTTGTGTAATGTTCACAGTCTATGTTTGGGTAGCTGATGTCATCCAGTATGATGGTGTTTGCAGAGAAATCTATAGTCTCCTGTGTCAGCATGAAGGCTGTGTGGGAGTCCTGAGTTTGAGAGGGTGCTGTAAGAGCTCCTCTGTGTCTCTTTCCATGTGGTCCAGGGAGGTACATCTCAGGTTGTTTGCACCAGCATGGACAATGACTGCCTCATAGTTGTACTTGCTGTGGAGTGACCTGTGTGCCTGTGTTATGTGGCACATTCTATCACCCGACAGGTAGCTACATGTGACCCTCACCGTGCTCTGTCTGGAGGGCGGCACATCTGTCAACAGCTCATGTCAAGCAAGTTCACATCCCTCATAAATGATGTGGAAACCTTCAAAGGCCCCAGGCCTGTTGAAAATATGGACCAGACTGCAGATACCTGTATAAAGGCATTCTATGGACACATTCAGGAATGCATGGATCATGACACCACATATGAAAGCATGACCCAATTCTCCAAAGGCAGATGTCCTGGGTGCCGGACACCAGCCATAAACACACTATACAATAGAAGGATGATGCCACTACATGATACAACAACCTCCCAAAATGTGAAGGCACCACTGATGAGTATTGGAAGACAACTACAGGCACCCATACGATTGTCTAAGGCCATCTTTGAGAGAAGATTCCACAAGCCACTGAGGATAATCACAAAGCTGTCTGTAGTTATGTTAGGAACCTGGGTGGTACTACCCAGATATGCTCAGAGGTAATCCAAGATGTCACACAAAATACAAAACACACAGACATTGCCATCATCCTAGTGGACAGGTTCACTGCTGCCTTCTCCCCCCCACCACACCGAAAGGGCAAATATGTCTCGCGGCAGAGTGCTGCCCCCCCGACATCACAAATGCTCAGGTAAGAGATGCCCTTCCCAAAGCAATAAACACTGCATCAATGGGACCAGACAGTGTCCCAGGCTGTGTCCTACATGAACCACAAGAAGAGCTACACCCAGACATAACACCACTGTTCAATCCCAGACTTACTACATGATATGTGGCCAGAGAGTGGCGTACAGCAACAGTGGTCCCTCTACATTCAGGTGGTGCCTTCACGGATCCTGGACACTATTCGTCCCATATGTCTGACTAGCTTTGTCTGCAAAGCTATGGCAAGGATCATCATGAACCTCACATATCTAGATATTGTGTACCTACAGACATGTCACCATACACAGTTTGGCTTTGTTAATGGCAGATCCTGCCTCTCAAACCTGTTTGATTTCTTTGAAACAGTCACCAAGGCCACTGTCAAGGGGAAGGAGGTCTACACAGCCTACCTGGACCTTGCATAAGCCTTTGATACAATACCCCACTTGGGCATTCTAGGGAAGCTCACCAGTGTACATATTAACCCCTATGTCACTATGGTTATTGCACAGTGGCTCAAGGGCAGAACATACATGGCTAGACTTGCTGGAGCCATGGCAGCCTCCAACCTGGTACAAGTGGTGTCCCACAAGGCTCAGCCCTGGGAGCTGTCATGTTCATTATATATTTATCATAGGTACAGGCCAACATGGAGGTACTGTGGCTGAGCAAGTTGCAGGTGACTGCAAACCGGATGCCATAATCAACTCTCCAGCTAACACACGCATCCTCCAAAAGGGCCTCTTGCAAACACACGACTTGTGCCACAGCCATGGCCTCAAGGTGAATGACAGAAAGCGTATAGTCATCCCCTTTGTCAAACACAAAGTGACCACAAAGTACCACATATGTGTTAATCCATTAAGTGCAGACGAAGGAATTATGGACCTTGGGGTACACAGGTTGATAGCATTCTACCATTTGACAACAACATGGACAAAGTGGTTAGGTAAGCATGTTATATGGGCCACATCATCATGATGGGATCCACATGTAGATCAGGAGAGGACATTGTGCCCCTTTACTCATCCCTCATCATGCCCATAATTGACTTTGATGAACCTGTCGGCATGCACCTTACCAGACACCTGCAGCAACTGCAGATACCACATATGTACCTTGACAAGAGGATCAAAGGGCTCAAACAGATGCCACATACTGACTGGTTAAAGAAACAGCAGCTCTACTCAGTGGCATACTGCCTCTTCATAGGCAATCTGTGCCTGACATATAAAGCCATGTCAAACCCTCACTTAATGGCCATGCTGCACCTCAGAATATCCAGATCCCATCAGGATACACGCTGGAAAGACTTGAACCTCAGGAGTGATATACATAGGACATGCTGGAGGGGCACATTCACAACTCTGGAGGCTCCCTTCATTCTTGAATATTATCCCAATAGAGGTTAGGCAGAGTGACTCAGTGACTGTCTTCAAGAGTGATATTAATGACTGGATGTGACATTGTAGGGTTACCCTGTGTATCACTTGTGTGTCACTGTGAGACAGAGGCACAGTATACTAACCTTGGAAAAGGGCATAGCAAGACAGACTTACAATGCATGTTGAAAGCCACACACATTCCGGCTAGGTGGATACATGCCCTGGGCAGATATCCCTGTATGAACCTATGGACCTATGTATCTTGTTCACCATTGGCCCTATGTGCTGTTAATCACCAATGCAATCTCAATACTATGGTAGCATGTGCAAAGGTCAGTTGTCAGTCACCTCTATGGTACAGTTGTGGGATATGTGTGCCATGTAGTAATGTCACAGTGGCCACATGTACACAGTCAACCCTATCCCCTACCCATGGATGTACAACACATGTATGAGATGGAAACACATGGCCAAACTGTGGACTAAGCACTCTGAACCCAGTACTGGCATAACCTGTCTGGTGGCATGAAATACTACAGTGACAGCAATACCAATCTGATGTGGACCTACACGGACAGCAATACAAGCATGGAAACACACCGGGTCAGTTGTGGAGCCTAAGGATAGCATCCTGCATGACTGGCAGACATCTCTGCAGCTGGCACACAGGCATACATTAGGCCTGCACACAGCACGCATAACACATAGCACACAAATCCTGTGTGTCAAACAAGCACAGTCTGTACAGCTATACAACACTACTGCCGCAGTTGTGTTAGGTACTTTTATTGTCCAGTACAGTGAGAACATGCTCACCAGGCTGGACAATGTGTAGGTCACAGTGATACGCTCATGAGGCACTGTGGTCCACCACATAACACAAACATACAGGTCAGTCAGATGCATGGACACATATGACTCAGTCATTGTCCATGCCACCACAGCTGATGTGGGATGTCCCTCACTGGGATACATGATAGGGAACATGGAAGGGATCACTGAGCAAGTGACACAGGCTGGTAGACCCCTGACCTTGGTTGGCATCAGACCCTCACCAGGGATTCTGACATATTACTGAATGCTAATGAATTAGTGTAGCTACAACACCCTAGCTGAATGGTTCTTAGCATGCAGTCACTGCATTGATATGGAATAACGTCTTACCACTCCCACAACAGGTGAAAACATGCAGCACCTGTACATCAACAACATATAGACTATATGCCCCAGACCAGGTGTGTATCCCTCACTACTAGGCTGATAGCATCTACATCTCACACTGTATATACACATCCCACATGCAGCACCTGCACAGAAGACCACAGTCATAATGTTACCCTGTGCAAATACCATGTATTCACATGTGGCAGGCATCACACATGGTAACTATTGAAGGTCACAGGTACATATGTGTATTTGGCACACACATACATCATTTGTGCATTGCCATACATGGTTTAATCAATGTCATGCATTATTGTGAGGGACAACCCGCACACATGGGCATTCTGTGTGGGCAAAACACACGTGGCATGTCTGTAATCAAAAGCCATACATAATTGTGATATAGTTTAGAAAGGGGTATGTGCATCCTGTAGTGTGTTTTCCCAGTTGCCAAAAGGGATATTTCAGTCATACATACTTACCCCCCTCTTCACACACACTTGCTGGATTCAAGCCCTTACCTAACTATGTTATGACACTAGAGACGGACGCATTAGCGCAGCGTGCTATTCGCATCACTGGGAGATTTCCTTTACCCTGATATACTTATAGGGTGCTGACATCATCAGAGTTTAGAAAGTGGAATGAGAATCCTGTGGTGTGTTTTCCCAGTTGCCAAAAGGGATGCTCTTTTCATGCACACTTACACACACATCTTAGTTCCCTTCACACACACTTGCCACTTGCTGGATTCAAACCCCTACCTAACTATGTCATGACATTAGAAACAGACGCATTAGCACAGCGCGCTATTCGCATCACTGGGAGATTTTCTTTCACATGATATACTTATAGGGTGCTGACATCATCAGAGTTTAGAAAGTGGAATGAGCATCCTGTGCTGTGTTTTCCCAGTTGCCAAAAGGGATGTTCTTTTTATACACACTTACAAACACACTTACCCCCTTCACACACATTTGCCACTTGCTGGATTCAAACCCCTACCTAACTATGTTATGACACTAGAGACGGATGCATTAGTACAGTGCGCTATTCGCATTACTGGGAGATTTCCTTTCACATGATATACTTATAGGGTGCTGACATCATCAGAGTTTAGAAAGTGGAATGAGCATCCTGTGCTGTGTTTTCCCAGTTGCCAAAAGGGATGTTCCTTTCATACACACTTACACACACACTTACCCACCTTCACACACACTTGCTGGATTCAAACCCCTACCTAATTATGTTATGACACTAGAGACGGATGCATTAGCGGAGCACACTATTCGGATTACTGAAAGATTCCTTTTCTCCTGATATACTTATAGGATGCTTACATGATCAGTGTCTAGAAAGAGGAATGACCATCCTCTGGTGTGTTTTCACAATTGCTAGGAGTAACATTTGGACCAAGTGTGTGAGCATGTCCAGTTCAGCCTTCCCATGGCATGTTGTGTGAAAGATGTCTCATTTATCTAAGTGTGTGAGCATGCCCAGTGTGGGCTTTACATATGTTGAACTCTGCAGCCCATCACATTTGTGGATGAGTGTGACCTTCAACAAATACCTCCAGTTTATGGTTGTGTGTTCTGTGCCATGTTGTGTAGCTACTGTCCAAATGCTTTTTGTGTGAACACAACAGGGAGTATACTGTGCCTGCAGGTTTTGCATGGGATACTTTGCACACAATTGTCAACATCCGTTCATACTGACCTAACACTGTAGTACTGTATAGTGTAGTGGTTCAGTACTTTCACTGTGGTGGTCAGTATCCTGGGCTTTAGTCCTATCACTGCTTTACATTTCCATAGTGTGCACAACAGCCTGGTTAGGGTCCAGTTGTGCACATCTGCACAAAGGCGGTGCCTCTACAGAATATGGTAATTACTGCCCCATAAGCTTAACAAGTCTAGTCTGCAAAGCTATGGAGAGGATCATAATTGAGCTCATAAACAAAGATATAGGGGACATGCAGACATTGTACCCATCCCATTTTGGCTTGGTCAAGGGCAGATCATGCCTTTTGTACTGGGTTGACATCTTCAAAACGATCACTTAGGCCATTGTTGGGGAAAGGCAGTCCATACAGCCTACCTTGGCCTTGCAAACACTTTCAACACAATACCCCACTCAGGTATTGTGGAAAACCCTAACAACTGAAATGTAAACCCATATGTCACAAGATGGGTTGCAAACTGGCTTAAGGACGGGACCCACAGGGTTAGAGTTGCTGGCACTATGTTAGACTCCAGGCTGGTCACAGGTGGTGTCACACCGAGCTCAGTCCTTGGCCCCCTATTGTTTGTCATGTACTTCCCAGAAGTCCAGGCCAACATGGGAGGACTTTGGCTGACAATGTTTGCAGTTGACTGCACACTGGGCGCCATAGTGGACAGTGCATCAGACATGGATATCCTTCAGAAGGGACTCACGGTAACTGATAGCTGGTGCCAGAGCCATGGCCTGAAGTCAAAGTGCACAACATGTGTAGACATACCCTTCAGGAAAGGCAAGGTAACCCCAAGCTACCATATAGGTGGCAATCCTCTAAGCACAGAGGAGGTTATCATGGACCTGGGGACCCAGGTTGACAGTCGCCGTTCTTCTGACACTCACGTTGCTAAAGTGGCTAGAAAGACCTTCTACATTGCCCACCTGATCAGGATGGGATTCACATCCAGATCTAGTGGGTCATTGTTCCCCTGTACTCTTCACTTATCAGACCGGTGATCAAGTAGAATGCCCTATTCTGGATGTATGTCACCCAACATCTGCAGCAATTGGAGACACCCTGAATGTCCCCCACCTAAAGGATCAAGGAACCCCAACAGCTGTCATATGCTGCCAGATTGAAGACACTCCCACTCTATTCACTCACATACCGTCTGCTTAGAGGTGACATGTGCCTGACATGCAAGGCCATGTCCAAACAGGGATTAATGGACATGCTCCACCTCAGAATCGGCAGATCCACCTGAACCACTAGTGCAAGTGACTTACACCTTAGCAGGGATGTACATTGGACATGTTGGAGGGATGGAGTTATCACCCGGAGACTCCCTATGCTGTGGAATACAATCCCAGTCCATGTGAGGCAGAGCACCTTGCTGGCTGTGTTCAAGAGGTATTTTGACCTGTGGATGGAAGGTCATACGCTTAACCCGGGATCGCCACTGTGTCACTGCTGGAGAGAGGCATGACAAAATAATGGGCACAGTACTGTTTCCATATAAGGGTGGTGTACAACAAACTCTGTGCTAGGCTTATACCTGCCTTAGGAAGATAGCCTAGTATACACCTATGTACCTATGAACCTATCTGACCATGTTGCATTATGTTCAGATGTGAACTACTTACAACAGCCTCATCCAACATCAGTAGTGTATTCCACAACATGGGTGTACATTGGCAAACACTACCGATGTGCCCTAGGCCATTTCTAATGCTAGTCGGAGAGTGTGTTTGTCCACAACACATTGTAAGTGTAGTTTGCCATGACATATGTCTTGTTTAGTATACTGTGCCTCTGTCTACCTGTGACATAACATTGATACCCAGGGTAAACCTCCCATCTCCCATCCACTCATTAGGATTCCTGTTGAGGGAATCAACGAGTGTCTCTAAGGACAACCTGTACTGGTAGTTTACTCATGGTGGTGGCTTCTGTGTTATGGATAATGCAGTACAGCCTGTCCTATGTATGTCAGTGCTGGGGTTCAGGTCCCTCATGTGCATAGCTCCCTGCCATTCAGATTGTACAAGGTGCAGCATGTGCATTGATTCCAGCTTGGACATGGCTTTCTACATCAGGCACAGCTTGCATCTGGGTGGACAGCATGGCAGTGTGTGGAGCTGCACTCTGTTTAATCAGGCGACACATTACATGTGTTCCAGCTCTTTCATACTCCTGGTGAGGTACTGTTGTGGACTTTACAGGTGCTGGATGTGTCTGCATGACCGCAGGGGCTGTTGTGGTCATTTCTAATGCTGATGAAAGATAACTGCAGAACCACGATGACCTCCCCTTAGCTAGATGTCTGAAAGCATGGACCATGCAATCACAAATAAAAACAGGACCCTCTCCACAAAGGGAAAGTGGCCTGTCTGGTGGACCCTAGCCATAAACAAACTGTATGACAGATGAGGGTTACTAATGCAAGACAGAGCTACATCTCCAAAAGGGAAGACAGCTGTGATCAGCACTAGTAGAAAGCTACATTATCTCATAAAGACATGCAAGGTCAACTTGGGGACATAAATCACCAAAGACAATGAAGGTAACCACACTGCTTTCTTCAGTTATGTCAGACACCTGGTTTGGAACCCTCAGATATGCTCAGAGTTGGTACACAACAACATATATTCCAGTGACCTGACAGATATTGGCAACATTCCGGCAGACAGCTTCAGTGCGATTTACCCCCTCCCTCACCCCCAAAAGAAGATAGTTATCACTGCTGTATGTAACCTCACTGTCATCTTGGATGTCCATGTGAGAGCCGCACTCAGCAAAGACAAGTACACAGCATCAATGGGACCTGCTGGTATCCCCGGTTGCATGCTATGTGAACTCCAGAAGGAGCTGGACCCGTATATACAACTGCTATTTAACCTTAGTCTTGCTACAGGATATGTACCTGAACACTGGCGTATGGCAACAGTGGTCCCACTCCACAAAGGAGATGCCTCCACAGACCATGGCAACTACCACCACACAAGCTTAACCAGCCTTGTCTGCAAAGCTATGGGAAGAGTCATTATGGAGCTCTTACACAGACACATTGCTGACCTACGGACCCTTGTTCCCACCCAGTTCAGCTTTGTACAGGGCAGATCCTGCCTTTTGCACCTAGTTGACTACTATGAAACTGTCAGTAGGGCCATTGATGAGGGCTACGCAGTCCACACAGCCTACCTGCACTTGGCTAAGGCCTGTGACACAATACCCCACTCAGGCATCATAGCCAAGCTCAACAGCTGACATATAACAGCATATGTCACAGGATAGGTTGCAAAATGGCTAAGACACAGAACCCATAAAGTCAACATTGCAGGTGCCTTGTCAGATTCGAAGCCAGTCACAGGTGGTGTCCCACAAGGATGTGTCCTGGGACCCCTCTTAATTGGTATTTACTTTTCAGATGTGAAAGCAAACATAGGGGGTTGTGGCTGACAAAGTTTGCAGATGACTGCAACCTAGGCACCATAGTGAATACATCAGCCGGCACACACATCCTACAGAATGCCGTCACAAAGGCGGATAGCTGGTGCCAGATGCATGGCCTGAAATTGAATGCAACTGATGTGTATTCATCCCCTTTGGGAGGAACAAAGTACCCACAGATCAATACATAGATAGCAACCCACTGAGCACAGAAAACAAATCAGACACCTGGGGACACATGTAGATAGTGACATCTCTTTTGACACCCCTGTTGCCAAAGTGGTTAGGAAGACTTTCTATCTTGCCCACCTTATCATGGAGGGTTTTCCATCCAGATCATAGGAGGTTATTGTTCCACTATCCTTCTCCCTCATCAGGCCCATGATTGAATACAAAGCCCCATATGGTATGTACCTCACCCAGCACTTGCAACAGCTGGAGAGACCCCAAACGTACCTACCATGAAGATCAGGGTTCTTCAACACATGTCATATGCTTCCAGAATAGAGGAAATCCAGCTTTATTCAGTGTCATACCGCATACTTACAGGTGACCTATGCCTGACATACAAGACCATGTCCAATCAGGATTTAGTGGACATGCTCCACTGCAAGCAATCCAAATCCACCAGAGCCATGAGAGCTGAGGATTTGAACCTCAGCACATACATGTATAGGACATGCCGGAGGGACAGAGTCATAACTCAGAGGCATCTCACACTCTAGCAGAGTATCCCAGTTCATGTTTGACAGAGTCCCTCACTGACTCTCTTCAGGAGACATCTGGACAACTGCATATGAGACAGAGGCACAGACTAGACAGAGGCACAGTCATGTTATTCAATTACGTAAGGGGGTCATAATGTGTCACTACTAAGTCAGAGGCACAATATTCGGAATCTATTCTGTACACTCATTACCACTATAAGGGGTGGCAATAGCCACATCACTATGGCTAGGCTTATACATGCTCTAGGGCAGATAGCCTAGTAGTAAACTATGACACTATGAAACACTGGTGTATGTGTAGGTATTGTCAGTCAAGCACTATGATGTGGTTTGGGGGGCTTGATATCTCCCTGTATTCCAACATTGTTTTGTCTATTCCTTCTAGCATGTCTAGGGATCAGTTGCTAGTGTCCTCTCCTGCTCAGCTGGTGAACCTGGGAATATTGAGGCAATGTTACACTTGCCTCATGTACACTGACAACCCTCTCCTTCTCCCATAAAACACATATACATGTGAGAGATGCAACTATATAGCCAAAGTGGAGGCTGAGCTCTCTCAACATAAGACTAGCAAGACCAGAGAGAAGGTGAAGATAACCACACACATCACAAACCAAGTCTCACATGGCACTATCACAACTTAAGATCATACACATAGACACACAAAGGCATACTCAGAGGCTCTGATCAGAATTCTACCGAAACGGCAGTGGCCACCACAGCAGACACTCACACAACTGCCTCCACAGGGCACAGCACATGCAACACATTGACCACAGAGTCGGTGTGCCAAACAGTCACAGCCCTTAAGGCCAAACACAATGCCAGACACACTTGTCATAGGTGACTCCATAGTCAGACACACTGACGTCCCGCTCACCAGATCGAGTACAGAGGAGGTCACAGTAAGCTGCCTATTGGGCACTGGAATCCACCACATAATGCAAGCACTCAGGTCACTCAACTGCAAGTACAAGTCTGACTCAGTCATTATCCATGCTGGTGTGAACGACCTGAGATGTACCTCCCTGGACTACATGGAAAGAGACATAGAGGATCCCTCTGATTATGTAGGCCAGGCAGGTATGACCCTGACCTTGAGCAGTATCCTACCTTCACCAAGTATGATGCCACATAAACAGAGACAAGATGATCAGCTGTAATAATTTGCTTAAACTATGGTGTCATTCAAAGGGGGTCCAATGTCTGTCTGCCTGGGATGACATGCTGGACAGGCCACGCTGATTTGCAAGGGATGGCTTGCACCTGTCACCCCTGGGCTTCCGGATTTCGGCTGATGCTCTTGCCACCCCCATTTTGCCTTTTTTATGCAAGATTCAGATTCTACACCTACCACCCTAGAACACAGTAAAGGAAAGACACTAAGGGTAATGCTGCTCAATGCCAGAGGTCTCACCCTCAAGCTGCACACACTCGATGCCCTTCTCAGTATGTAGCAAATTGATGTCTGTGCTGTGCCTGAAACCTGGTTCACAGCTTCTGACAGCACCCCGGCACTATCGGGTGTTACCTCATATCATGCGTTCCGGCACCAGAATCTGGACAACACCAAGAAAGGAGGGTGGGTGTCCATATTCATCAAGGACACCCTCACCTCAAGGTTGGTGGCAACACACGATGCATCGGAGACCATCCAGGTGCCAGTAACCATAGGCAAGACTGCTCTGCAGTTTGTAGCATGTTACATGCCACCCTCTCAAACTCAGGTACCTCACACAGCTGTCCTGCAAACACTGAAGGGGATAAATGTATCTCCAAACACCATCCTACTGGGTGATTCCAACTATCCACATATAGACTGGGATCACTAATCAAGCCACAACACTCTAACACAAAGGTTCCAAGAGTTCATACACTCAAATACCATGGAACAACTGTTCCCAATCCCCACAAGTTAAGACAACATACTAGAACTCATCATCACGAACATGGGGTCACACTGTTCAACACCAGAAGTATACCCATCATTAGTGAGATCAGATCATGGACTAATCTCAGTGGGAGTCCACATCCCACCCACACCCCAGATAGAAAAACAAACAGTGAAGACCTTCTCAAATGCCGACTTCACATTTCTACGGACTGGTGTGGTCTCTTTCAAGGCCCCCAAGCCAGCGGACACCATTACCCAAGCCACTGTATCACTTACAAATGCCTTCTACCAGCACCTCCAGGACTGCATGGATCAGGCAATCCCAAACAAAACAAAGACTCTTTGTACCACAGGCAAGCATCCAGTCTGGTGGACCCTAGCCATAAACAAGCTCTACAACAAAAGGAAGGAGCTACTACGAGATAGAGTGAAATCCGTAGAAGGGAAGACACCCCTGCTCATTGTGGGTAAAACACTGGGTTCCCCCATACAATCATCCAAGGCGAGTTTTGCGAGTAAACCCACTCAGGACCCAAGGGACAATCATGAGGCCTTTTTTACCTATGTTTGAAACCTGGGAGGGAACTCCCAGATATGCTCAGAATTAGTTCGGAATGATGTAAATATCACTGAACCTACAGACATTGCCAACATACTGGCTGACAGGTTCAGTGCAGATTTCTCCCCCCAACTGGAGGGGTATCTACACCAGAGGATTGTAGCCCCCCAAACATCTCCAATGCTGGGGTGAGAACTGCTCTATCCAAGGCGGAAAACACTTTATCCATGGGACCAGATGGTGTCCCCAGTTGTGTGCTCCATGAACTCAATGAGTAATTACACCCGCAGTTAGGGCAGCTGTTTAATCTTAGCCTCACCTCAGGATATGTGCCCAAGGAGTGGCATACGGCAATGGTGGACCCACTTCACAAAGGAGGTGCCTCCACCAACCCCGGAAACTATCATCCCATCAGCTTGACAAGCCTGTTCTGCTAAGCTATGGAGAGGATCATAATGGGAATAATAAATGAAGACATAGGGGACTTGCAGACATTGGATCCAATCCAGTTTGGCTTTGTCAAGGGCAGATCATGCCTTTTAAACTTGGTTGACTTTTTCAAGACAGTCACCCAGGCCATTGACATGGGCAAGGCAGTCCACACAGCCTACCTTGACCTGGCACAGGCTTTTGACACAATACCCCACTCAGGTATCATTGAAAACATCACCAGCTTAATTGTGAACCCATACATCACAGCATGGGTTGCAAACTGGCTAAGTGACAGAACACACAGGGTCACAGTTGCTGGTGCCATGTCACACTCCAGAGCTGCCATAAGTGGTGTCCCACAGGGCTCAGTCCTGGGCCCAAATTTGTTCAGCATCTACCTTTCAGAAGTACGAGCAAACACAGGAGGATTCTGACTGACAAAGTTTGAAGATGACTGCAAACTGGGAAGCATAGTTGGAAACCCATCTGACACAGACATCCTTCAAAAGGGTCTCATAGACACAGATAACTGGTGCCAGAGCCATGGCCTTACTTTAAATGCTAAACAATGCATAGTCATACCCTTCGGGAACGACAGGGTTACCCCTAGTTCCCATCTAGGTGGCAATCCTCTAAGCACAGAAGAGGTTATCAGGGTCCTGGGCACCCAGGTTGACAGTAATATTTCGTTTGACACTCACGTTGCCAGAGTAGGCCTGGGGCAGTTCCTGCTATTAGGACAGAGGTGTGACCTGGTAGTGTCAGGGTGCTGATGTGGGCTTTGACCCTGTTTTCTATTACAGCACTGATATCTACATTCTCTATACTGTGTGCATTTACACTGCACGCATTTATACTTCTGGCATTGGGTAGCATTACATCTAGGTTACTATCACTTGTGGTACCTATGAGGTAGGTTTGTGTTTTTTGTGGTTTATGATTGGTGTGGGTGGATGTTAGTCGGGTCCTCAGGTGTGCATATGGTACATGGTATTACATTACTTAACACATGGCATTCATGCCTCAGGTGGTGCTGCAGGGCTGCCTCTGTCGGATGCACATACTACACTCCCTGTACATGTTTGGAAGCAGGTTGTGTCATGTTAGGCATCCCTGTTACTATATGAGTGAGTCAGAGCGGGTATCAGTCCCAGTGTTCCTACTGACCAAGTGTATGTGCTATGCGTTGCCTCTTTGCCAAGGCCAGGGCATACTGGGCACGCCTCCTTCTGCCTACTGGGACAAGGTCAGGTTGTTCCTCCTCCGAGTCACCCTTTGCCTGTGGTGGCCTTGGCAATGGTGTGGGGATGTTAGGCCCAGCGCTGTGCTGGTCCTGCTGCAGCTGTTTCTGCAGGATCATATTATGTAGCATAGCACATATCATGACCATTTGGGTACATGTAGTTGGTGTGTACTGCAAGGCTCCACCAGATGTGTCCAGACACCGGAACCGTGACTTGAGCAGCCCAAACACATGCTCTATGACATTACGTGTTTGTGCGTGTGCCTCATTATGGCGTTCCTGTTCAGGTGTGTGTGCATTTCTGACGGGTGTCATCAGCCACGGCTCAAGTGCATAACCTGCATCCCCCACTAGGTGTCCGTGTGGGAAGTCCCCACTGGCAAATGATTGGTACAGCTGCGTCAGATGCCAGATGTGGGAATCGTGGTAGCTCCCAGAGCAGCCAGCACACACATTCATTATTATGCCCTGGGCATCACACACGACCTGGCAGTTGATGGAGGGGTATCCCTTGCGGTTAATGTAGACTCTACCCCGCTCACCAGCTGGTGCTTTGATGCGTACGTGCATGCAGTCTATTGCACCCAGCACCTCAGGGTATCCCGCTATTTGCTGGAAGAGACGATATTGCTGGCCACAACCTCACGGTCATTAGGGACATATATATGATCACCGACATGTGCTGACATGGCATCCAGGAACTGGTGCAGTACCCTGGAGGCTGATGCCTGTGATATCCCCATCATATCACCAGTTGGTCTCTGGAAGGTACCTGTTGCTAGTATTCTTAGGCCAACACATACCTTGGTTTCCACTGGGATGGGTTCCCCTCTGTTTGTTCTGTGTGTGAGATGTGGCCTGCACAGCTCAACAATCTGCTGCAGAAGGTCTCTGTCCACTCTGTAGCGCTCTACTATCTCCAGCTCATGTAACCCATGGTAGGTGACCCTGGGCCTGTATACACTTCTCCTTCTCCTCACTCTGGGTTGTCTGTCAGCATCTGCATTGTCACCACCCTCAGCAATTCGCCTATGCCTGATTATAACAGCTATGGCAGCCCCTAGCATTTCTGCTCTGAGTTCAGCTTTTTTCAGTTTTCAATTCTGATAGCTTACTTTCTTGCAGTATCTCTTGTGAGAAACACCCTGCACTGCTCTTTGCAGTGTTTTAAGTGCTGGGTTGGGCTTCTAGTCTGCCTGCATAATTGCCTGCTTCCAATTGTTTCCACCAATTAACTCCAGCAGTATTCCCTGGCAGTTTCCCTGTATTTTGGTTTTTCCTGTTTCCTCTCTGTTTCCTGAAGGGGAGCAATGTGCACACCAGCTCAAACACGCTCACAGTCACTTAAACGCGCGCACACATCCCTACACGGTGTTACACGCGTGCACACATCCTTACATGGTGTGAACTAGACTGATTCATGTTAAAATGCGCGCACACTGCCTTCCACACGTGCACGCCCACGCAAACCGTTGTAAACGGTTTGCAACACGCTCCCACATGTTGAACCTGCCTTACACGCGCGCACACGCGCGCATGCATGTATATCAAGAAACTTTGAGTGTAGGGATAGCGTAAACCTTCCATTTCTTGACATTCCTAGTGTTCTGTTGGGACACACCTCCCTCCCTGAAGTCTGTCTGTCATCTTTCACCTTACATTGCCCTCCAATCTGGTACATTTCTATCTATCCTTCCCCCCCGTGATGTCACCTACCTCTTACTCTGTTCCTCCCTCTTCTCTAACTCTTACACTACTCAGAAAGTGCTCATTACCTATGTGGCAGTGTGATTCAGTATTGTAACCCTCATTTACATAGGATTGCCTAGTAATGACTAGTTACATGTCTTACACGAAGCTCCCCCCCCTTGACAACCACTAAACGGATGCCATGTTGTTTTTGGTCTGCAAGTCCCTCCATTGACATTCCATGTAATACATAAATCCCACAATTGTGGGCTTATAAGCTTCGGTTTTTAGTTTTAGGTAGCACACCCCATTTGCGCGGGTGTGCGCTGCAGTTAAACCTCAAAATCCCGTGGAAAAAAAAAAGTTATATAACATATTTTTGCAACACTTTTTCATGCCAATGGCCACATATTTGGCCATTGGCATGCTTAATGAAACAAATGCACCCTTTATTTGGAGCTGACATAGCTCCGTTTTTAATTTTGCAGAAATGTACTCAGTTGTCAGCTGAGTACATTTCTGCAGCTAACACGTCCATTACACGGACTGGTTTCTGCTTCGTGGATCGCTCAGATACCTCATTTGCATATCTTTTAGCTGCAAATGAGGTATTGAGCATTTCCACGCCCAGTCCGTGTAAGAGACGTGTTAGCTGTCTCTTACATGGAGATTTGGGCTGTTCCTGAATCGGGAGGCTTACACGGAGGCTTACACTACTCTTGAACTCCGTGTAAGCCTTCCTGAATCTGTCCCTAAGTATACTGTTGAATGATAAGTTAGAAAGTTTAAAGTACCTTGTGTCTGCAAATTTAACAAAAAGATTCAGATGATACAAAATCATTTCAAAACTGGAAATTAGCAAACAAAATAATTTAGCTACAACTGACTTTTTATAAAAATAATAATAGCTTACTGAACAACTCCTTGAATAGTTTTAGATTTGTAAGAAACATTAAACATTGCATAGGAATATTTCAACTATAACGTTTATTTTTCATCTAATTAAAAACAGACTACTGATGGTTATAATTAATTTTAATCCTCATAAATTTATCATTTAAAAGCCAGTCCTGTATCTTTCACCTCCATGTGGTATACCACCTGATTAAAATTATGAATAATATTATTTTCAGAAAAAAAAAACTTGCTTAATCTTAACTGCCCGGTATCTGGGCTTGTTACGATTGTGCAAATATTGTGCATGTTCTTTAAAAGAAAAAAATCTTTCCTAGGTAAATCTGTGCTTTATAGGTACCATTTCTCTCAGGAGTTTTACAATACTGACTATTAACAAAGCCATCCAATGCACACAAGTAACATTTTATACTGGTTTGCAACAAATTATATGAGCCTAACTGTGCCTCTTTAAGTAGATACTTGATTAAACTACAGAAGTGCTTCAAGACAAAGTAAAAAGATTAGGAAGAGCTCTTGTTAGTTTTACTAACTTAGAATGAAGAAAATAATGCTTATTTTAACAAAGTCTGGAAATATGTGACCAAGTCTGTGCAGGGTAAGCAAGGCTTCATTGCATGCAAGGATTCCATAGTAAAGCATCACTGTTTTATAGGATAAGCAAGGCTTCATTGCATGCAAGGATTCTCTAGTAAAGCATCACTATTTTACAGGACAAGCAAGGCTTCATTGCATGTAAGGATTCCATAGTAAAGCATCACTGTTTTACAGGACAAGCAAGGCTTTATTGCATGCAAGGATTCCGTAGTAAAGCATCACTATTTTACAGGATAAGCAAGGCTTCATTGCATGCAAGGATTCTGTAGTAAAGCATCACTATTTTACAGGATAAGCAAGGCTTTATTGCATGCAAGGATTCTGTAGTAAAGCATCACTATTTCACAGGATAAGCTAGGCTTCATTGCATGCAAGGATTCTGTAGTAAAGCATCACTATTTTACAGAATAAGCAAGGCTTCATTGCATGCAAGGATTCCGTAGTAAAGCATCACTATTTTACAGGATAAGCAACGCTTCATTGCATGCAAGGATTCCGTAGTACAGCATCACTATTTTACAGGATAAGCAAGGCTTTATTGCATGCAATGATTCTGTAGCAAAGCACCACTATTTTACAGGATAAGCAAGGCTTTATTGCATGCAAGGATTCCGTAGTAAAGCATCACTATTTTACAGGATAAGCAAGGCTTCATTGCATGCAAGGATTCTGTAGTAAAGCACCACTATTTTGCAGGATAAGCAAGGCTTCATTGCATGCAAGGATTCTGTAGTAAAACATCACTATTTTACAGGATAAGCAAGACTTCATTGCATGCAAGGATTCTGTAGTAAAGCATCACTATTTTACAGGATAAGCAAGGCTTCATTGCGTGGAAGGATTCCATAGTAAAGCTTCACTATTTTACAGGATAAGCAAGGCTTCATTGCATGCAAGGATTCCGTAGTAAAGCATCACTATTTTACAGGATAAGCAAGGCTTCATTGCATGCAAGGATTCCGTAGTAAAGCATCACTATTTTACAGGATAAGCAAGGCTTCATTGCATGCAAGGATTCCGTAGTAAAGCATCACTATTTTACAGGATAAGCAAGGCTTCATTGCATGCAAGGATTCTGTAGTAAAGCATCACTATTTTACAGGATAAGCAAGGCTTCATTGCATGCAAGGATTCTGTAGTAAAGCATCACTATTTTACAGGATAAGCAAGGCTTCATTGCATGCAAGGATTCTGTAGTAAAGCATCACTATTTTACAGGATAAGCAAGGCTTCATTGCATGCAAGGATTCCGTAGTAAAGCATCACTATTTTACAGGATAAGCAAGGCTTCATTGCATGCAAGGATTCCGTAGTAAAGCATCACTATTTTACAGGATAAGCAAGGCTTCATTGCATGCAAGGATTCCGTAGTAAAGCATCACTATTTTACAGGATAAGCAAGGCTTCATTGCATGCAAGGATTCCGTAGTAAAGCATCACTATTTTATAGGATAAGCAAGGCTTTATTGCATGCAAGGATTCTGTCGTAAAGCATCACTATTTTACAGGATAAGCAAGGCTTTATTGCATGCAAGGATTCCGTAGTAAAGCATCACTATTTTATAGGATAAGCAACGCTTTATTGCATGCAAGGATTCTGTAGTAAAGCATCACTATTTTACAGGATTAGCAAGGCTTCATTGCGTGGAAGGATTCCGTAGTAAAGCTTCACTATTTTACAGGCTTATACTCTTGCATTTGGGTAGGTATGTATAGTGATGTGCAATGTGTATGGCAAAGGACTGCTGCTTAATGGGGTAACTGAAAATACTAAGATAAAAGTTGTTTTAACAAATAATTGTGTGTCTGTTTGGGACATGGGTGAGTGCACTGAGGACAGTTGTGAGGAGGAAGACTATAACATTTTATCATCTTTTCTGGAATTGGCATTGGGACAAAGAGAATGGATGTTTACTGACAACATTTTATGCTCGAGTTGCCAACAGAATAATAGCAATAATAAAAGTTTGCTTATGATGGGATGGATTTCTCGATGAGTTAATAAATAACAGCGATTGTAAAACCAGGGTTATGAATAATTAGGAGGACATTAACAAAGAACAGTGTGTCCCTTGAATACGAATGGTTTAGTGAAGGCAGCCATATTTGTGACATTCATGTAAAGGGAATAGGACAGCAATAAGGAGAGGGTGTAAAGTATGCAATCTTTATACTAGAGACCAGACTGCTGTGTTGGTGATGGTAGAGCTATAGGCAAAAGCTTCTCTGAGACCATAAATCTAAGATGTGGGAGACTCTTGAAGAATAGGGCATGCCAGTGACAGGACTATGACGTAGGCAGGGTGTATGTTTAACGCAAAGGTGAACTGGGAAATGTATTACATGGGGAACAAAAAAAATTCTTTAATTTGTGTGTGTGAAGCGGGCTGGATACTAGTGAAGGGAGAAAGTTGCTTAGAAATTTAGTACACAGTGAATAGATCATGTCTACATAGGGAGAAAGAATTAAATATGGATATGTTAGGACCAGGATTCTAGGGATGGAGCATATGTCCTTCCTGTGTTAATAATTAATCAAGTGACAATACAATGTATCAACAAATTCAGAGGAACATCAAATTCAACTCCATAAATGTTCATGGAATGCATATTGGCAGGTCTGGGACATGTTGCACACACAGACATGTATGTTACGTGTTTACTGATTGTTCTTCTTTTGCATTATCTAGTATTTTTAGTTGCATTATCATATATTTCATTTTGGGAAGGGCATTTTATGTATGCTAATGCACTAAAAAAATCCATAAGATACATAGAACCAATTTCATATATTACCAGAATCAATTCTCTGTTGTTTGCATAGGCGGCCTTAGGCTTAGGTCAACTATGCGGCCGCCTAGACGCAGCTCAAACATGGGCACTTTTTCAGTAATCTGGATGGTGTAGGTAGACCAGGATGGGAGCACCAGGTGGTGTGGTGGGGGGGGGTGATGTGGAGCCCTTTTGCCTAGGGTACCACTTGACCTACGGCCGACCCTGGTTGTTTGACATATGTGGGGCTTGTTAAACAGGCATACAGATTTAGTTTCCTTACGTTAAGATTAAAATCCATCTAATATATTATACCATTATTATTTATTATTTGTGTGTGTATTATGTGTGTATAATACAGTGGTTTTATTAATGAGTAGGAGTCTCATGGGATAACATCACATTATAGATAATGATCTGAATTGCTCTGACATAGTAATGTGCTATTAAGGCTATTGCTACTGGCTGACAAAAAGCAGTTACTAGAAGATGGAAACATAAACTAAACCAGCTGTAACTAAAGTACTGTTATTGTAAAGGAGATAAAAGAACTGGATGTAGAAACCTTAGAAAAAATAAAAACCAAATTACATGAATGCAATTGGAATCTGTGGCAGCAAAGCATGCAAAATAATGTTCATAAGTAGGAATGAGATTTAAGGGAAGGAAGGAATTGAAGAATGTATATGATATCAGCTTGAACGAATGCTTAAAAGTTAACATATGCAAATTGTGAAATAATACATTTTAAAATGTTAAAAATGTTACTATTGTTTGCTTTTTTAAATGAATGTATGTGTTTATAAAATGAAAAAAAGATCTCAACCTCACATTGCTAAGTATCCATGGTTAATCCTTATTTTGTGTCACAGTCTGTGCTGTGTTTGCATGTCCTTACACGTCTGTTGAGTTTTCTCCAGACATTTATTATTTATTTTACATTTGTTGACCGGGTGTAGTCCAATTGAGCTGCAAACAGCCCTTTTTCAGTGGAGGCCCGGGGAGAAAAGCTTCAGAGAACATTATACAATGCAGTAAACATTCATAATATAATACAGTAAAGCAATTACAGAGGACTAATAATCAAAATGGGATGACAGAGATATTTAACTGTTATTTACAACATTACACAGTTATCAGGAATTAGCAAGTAAATTAGTAATGCAGTCATTGTGAGAAACAGTCATTCTTACAGCCTTAAGTATTTCTTCAATGCAGACATAGGTTACTTTCAGATCATGATGATTTAAAGGAGGTATGTAGGTAGAGAGGTTATGCTGAAAAATAGAAAGCCACAGTTAGAAAGATACAGGTATTCAGGCCAGGAGGAATGAAAGTGTTGAGAACAGTTAGAGAGTAGAAGTTAAACATAAGGAGAGATGCTCAAATAGTGAGCAGGGTGGGGAAGAGTTTATGGTAGGTGAGTACAGTGGCAGGACCAGAGTGTTTTAAGTGTTCCTTGGCAGCAGCTTTGAATTGTTTAGCTTGATTTAATAATCTAATGTGAAGTGGAAGCTTAGTCCATGCAATGGCAGGATGGTAGCTATATAGGCTGCTTCCCATTCTTGTTCTGAGTTTATAGATAAGCGATAAGTCTTGGCCGGCACTACGGAGTGATCTAGTTGGAGAATAGTAGGATATAAGGGAGGACAGGTTAGGGCAACAGAGAGGTTGATGTATTATAGAGTGTAAGATCTGAAGCTGAGAGAGCAGAAGCAGGTTGGATAGTTCCAGCCATTTTAAGTGCTTAATAGAGACACAGTGATGAGTTTTATAAGTATGTTGAGCAAAGAAACAAATAAATAAAAAATGCCACAGTGGAAAAAGATACCAGTGGAAGTAAACAGCGAAAATAAAAAAGTTCCAATAAATCCACAGGATACACCAAGACAGATGTGATAAACTAATTCAATGAACGGTGAGTGCTTTCATGCTCTCATGAGCACTTCTTCAGACCATATAAAATCACATTTCAAAGTTGGATCATTAGGCTAAATAGTAATACACCGCCAGGGTTGAATACCTCCATCCCTTTAAAACCTTTTCTTAAGAGGTGGAGACTATTTAAGTGATTTTATCTTGTGATAGGTCTGTTTGTAATTTTATGTATTATTTAAGCCGTGCATTTGAAATGTGATTTTATATGGTCTGAAGAAGTGCTCATGAGAGCATGAAAGCACTTACCATTCATTAAATTAGTTTTATCACATCTGCCTTGGTGTATCCTGTGGATTTATTGGAACTTTTGGATGTTGAGCAGAGAGTCTGGCTACTTTATTATAGGTTAAGCTAAGTTTTGCTAGTAGTGTGGCTTTAAGGTTTGTGAGTATTTGAGAACCATATAGTAGACTGGGTAGGAGATAGGTGTGAGATAGGGTTACTTTAGCTGCCATAAACAAACTCTACAAGAGAAGAAAGAAACTGTTACAAAAAAGAGTAAAATCCCATGATTGGAGGAACTCCCTGGTCAGCCTCAGTAAGAAGTTGAGATCCCTCATAATATCCTCCAAAGCTAGTTACGAAAACAAAATTGCCACTGATTCTAAAGACAACCACAAAGCATTATATAGCTATGTCACGAATCTCAAAAGCAACATTCAGATCTGCTCTGAGTTACAACACAATGGCACTAAATTACAGAATCAACTGATATTGCCAACATCCTGACAGACAGATTCAGTGTTATCTTTACCCCCCTCTCACCCCCTAAAGGGCCCATCACTAGTCCAGAAGAATGCAAAGTTCCTGTAATCATGGCTGCACAGGTAAAAAACATAATTTCCAAAGCCAAGAACACAGCATCCATGGGACCTGACAACATCCCAGGCTGCTTTCTACATGAACTACAGAACAAACTGACACCACACCTAAGTTCCATGTTCAATCATAGCCTCACCTCAGGCTTTGTGCCCACTGAATGGTGCACAGCAACAGTTATCCCACTCCACAAAGGGGGAGCGACCACGGACCCTGGGAACTACTATCCCATTAGCCTAATGAGCCTGGTCTGCAAGACCATGGAACGTATCATCATGGAACTTATAAACAAAGACATTGGTAATCTTCAAACTCTGAACCCCACCCAGTTCAGGTATATAAAAGGCAGATCATGTCTCCTAAACCTGATAGACTTCTTTGAAGCAGTCACCAAAGCTGTAGATGAGGGTAAGGTGGTTCACTCAGCCTATCTAGATCTCGCCAAGGCTTTTGACACCATCCCCCACTCTGGAATTATAGATAAACTCACTAAACTAGGTATAAATCCCTATGTCACAAGATGTGTTGCCAAATGACTCACTGACAGAACCCACATTGTGAAAGTAGCAGACTCCAAATCTGACTTCAGACCAGTGACAAGTGGAGGACCACATGGTTCAATCCTGGGTCCTCTCCTGTTTGGCATCTACTTTTCTGAAGTACAGGCTAACACAGAAGGTCTTTGGCTAATGAAGTTCGCAGATGACTGCAAACTAGGAGCCATAATCAAAACTCCTAAAGATGTGAACATCCTACAAAAAGGCCTCACTGAGACAGATGCATGGTGTCAAAGCCATTGCCTCAAGCTCAATGCCAAAAAGTGTATTGTCATCTCCTTTGGTAAAAACTCTGTACCCATGAGCTACCACATAGGTGGTAGTCTACTTAACACCGAAAGTGTGATAAGAGACCCTGGGACACAGGTGGACAGTAGTCTCTACTTTGATAATCACATCACCACAGCAGTCAGGAAATCCTTCTACATGGCACACCTCATCACAAAATGTTTCTCATCCAGGAAAAAAGAGGTCATTGTTCCCCTCTACTCGTCACTCATTAGACCCATTATAGAGCACAACGACCCTTTTGGTATGTACCTCACAAGACATCTACAACAACTGGAAAGGCCACAGAAATACCTCACAAAGGTCACAGAAATATCTCACAAAGAGGATTACCGGCCTCAAACAGATGCCCTATGCAGACCGTCTCAAAAAACTCCAGCTTTACTCCGTTGCATATCGCCTACTCAGAGGCAATCTCTGCCTAACATACAAAGCTATGTCAAACCCAGAGCTATTGGACATTCTCCACTTAAAGAAATCCCTCCAAGCTACATGCTCTAGGGACCTAAATATTGTCACCACAATAAACAGAACATGCTGAAGGGATAGATTCCTGTCCCAGAGACTTCCCATAATCTGGAACAAACTACCTATCTATATCAAACAAAGCTCCTCATTAGCACTCTTCAAGAAAAATCTTGATGATTGGATGGGAAATAGGAAATTCACCCCGGGGATCACCTATGTGGCTCTGCTCGACAGGGGCACAGGAAAATAATTTTCTTGGGTGGCGAAAGCCAGGGTACCTTTTTGGCTAGGCTTATATAAGCCCTAGGGCCAATAGCCTAGTACCTACCTATGAACCTATGAACCTATAAGGAGGTCTAGTTTCTGATGGGTCTTCCTGATGCAGTTGTTAATGTGTAAGTCCAATTTAAGTTAATCATCTATAGTGACACCTAAGAGTTTGGAGCTAGATTCAGTTACTATTGGAGTGTTGTTGAGAGACAGTATAGTAAAAGTAGATTTTAGATGGTTAACATTTTTGGGAGAAAGAGTAGAAGATTAGTTTTTTTGGGATTTAGGATTAGTTGGTTGTTGGTGAGCAGGTTTCTATTGATGTAAAGGCAGCCTGAGTAGTTGTCATGAGACCAGAAGGAGTGCCAGAGATAGTAATCACAGTTGAATCATCTGCGTATTGAGCAAGAGATGGCTGAGGGCAAGAGGTGTAGAGTAGACTGGTGAAGATATTAAATAGCAATGGACCTAAAATGGATCCTTGGAGAAAGCCCATTTTTATAGGGAGGGAAGGGGATAGAGCAGAGAGCCATTTTGCTGATTGTAATCGAGCAGAGAGATAGCTGGAAAACCAATTGAGAGTAGCAGGGGAGAAGTTAAGATTAGTCAGTTTAGTAAGAAGAAGAGAATACTCCAGTTTCCTCCCTCCTGTCAAAAACAAGGTGGTTGATTGCCTGCTCTAGACTTATACTTGTAACCTAAGTCATGGCTGAAACAGGTTAGAGAAGAACACCTCACTTAACCTGCCAAACTAATGAATACAAGTAAAATTTTATTTTGGCATTGCATGGGTAAGAGGTTTGTGTATAGACAATCGGAGACTGCAGATTCTGACTCAAGTCTGGGAGTGTAGAGATTCTCCTCTCTTGGGCCCAAAGGGCCCTTCTTGTGGCAGATAGCGTCAGAGTACAGAGGGTCACCTTATGAAATAACAGATGACTAACTGTCTTGTCAGTGGCTGGGGATAGTTTACATATAGGAATATATAATCAGAGTGATTAGACAGTACAGTTGATCTCTGACTGTGTACAACTTTGTGAAAACTGAATATTTTTAATCTGGAGTGATGAATAAAATTCATGGAATACAATGCTTAATTTAATGTTATTTAATAACATGCTTAAAACCAGTGATGGTACAACTGGTTTGGGACATGTAACTAGTACAGATGGTGTGGAATATGTAACTGGTACAACTGGTGTGGGACGTAACTAGTAGAGCTGCTGTGGAATATGTAACTAATACAACTGGTGTGGGACATGTAACTGGTACAGCTGGTGTGGGGACATGTAACTAGTACAGCTGGTGTAGGACATGTAACTAGTACAACTGCTGTGGGACATGTAACTAGTACTACTAGTGTTTGGAACTTGGGTGCACTTAGAACAGAAAAGGGCTTGTTGATAATGCATTACTAAGGCAAGTTCTAGAAGCTACTGCTATTGGTACTTTATTAGAAACCAATGTAATGCCAGCCCAGGAACCTGTAACAAGTATGAGTTTAATGAAAAGCAAATTCATACAGAATAATAGCAAATGCTATAGACACAAGCTTTCCTATCAACAGTACTTCTTCATGTGCCCAGAAATGCTTGAAGATTACTGTCATTTTAATAAATCCCATTGTCATCTTGAGAAATGTATGCATGTATCAAATTCAGGTATTTTGATTACCTGAAGAAGCTTTACTGATATGAAACTTATGCCTACTACATGTGCTACTACTTGTGTACATTTTTACTTTTCATTAAAGTTATCCCATGTTGTGTTTCCTGAGTCCAAGAGTTTTCATGGATTTTCCTTCACTTGTGCGTCTTATGCTCACATTTACCTATCTGAACTACATTTATCTTTAAGTTACCAGAAACAAAAATGGTGTTTACTGGTAGGCCAACTGCTTCTAAGTGGTCTAACAGCTCAGGTAGAGAAGGATGTGTTAATTCTTTTTGTTTTTTTTATTTTCTTAAGTAATGTTATTTTCTTTGTATGGAAGCTGAATTACTAGGTAATAAGTCAAACCTGAACAGTGACAACATTATATGTAGGTACTATCTTATTACTTAAAAAGTATAATTTTAAAGGGCGTTGACATTTGCTTCAGCTATATTGTATACTGCGGTGAGCAGAATAAATGGTAATTCTTTGCACATGAATGGCTATAGATGAAATACACCAAACTTTAATGGATATCAACTACTACATAATGCTCAAAGTGTGATGATAATAAACTTACACAAGAAGAAAAGCTATATGTTTATGTATGTTTCCTTGACTGTGATAATAATGATAGCTGCTTAAGGAACAAATGGTGGAGCTGTAAAGTTGGAAGAATGAGTCGTAAATGTACCCATTTAAAGGAGAATGCATGAACATTTTTCATGTAGCTCAATTGTTAAAGTGAATTGATACTATATGAAGTCTAAAATTATTGCAAGATATTTAGAAACAACTGTGGGCAGCACAGAAGCATTAAACTCCTGTCACATTGCATGAAAGTTCTGGAGTGGGTGATTGATAAATGAATACAGAGTAGCAGAAATTAAGATGGGAGATGAATAGTTCATATTCAGAGCAAGCTACAGCACAACCAACCTGATTTTTGCAGTGAGTCATATAGTTGAAAAGAAGCTATAGATGAAAAAATCGAAATGGGCATTTTTAGACTTGGAGAAAGAATATGGCAAGGTCCCATTAAAGGTGATTTTGGCAGGCCTGTGATGGTTTAAAGTCCCAGAAACAATGGTAGAATTGATGCGGGCTATGTACAAGAACCCAATAATTCAATGATGAACAGAGTTCAGACTCACAGAGGGGTTCCCATTGGGAGTGTATCTCCATTAGGGTTCACGATAGTGATGGACTGCTTTAGCAAGCAGGCCAGAGGTGACAGATCAACAAAGTTGCTGTATGCAGACAATGTCACATTACAGGCAGACTCTGAGCAAGACCTTTATCAAAGGATAGAGAAATAGAATGCACATGAGATGAAAGTGAGTATGGATATGACAACTTTAATGGTAGCAAATGGGGAACATCAGAATAAGCTGAGAACTGAGATACAAATGTGTACAGAACAGTGGTACAACCAGTGCTACTATATTGGTCAGAAATTTGAGCAGTAATGGCAGAGCAGTTGAGGAAGCTAGAAGTGATGCAGATTAAGTGCTTGAGATGGATAGTGGGATGCACACTATGGGACACACAAAGACATGAGGACATTAGAGCAGAATTTGCAGTAATACTAATTATTTATTTATTTATTTTACATTTGTTTACCTGGTTAGTCCAACTGGATGCATATCCATTTTCAGCGGAGGCCCAGGGAGAAAAGCTCCACACAAAAAAACATATAACAAAATAGACTTACATACAGATAAATTCTTGGTAGCATAAGAGTAATAGACAGAAATAAGACATACAAATAAATTGACTTTTCCATGATATGCAAAGAACGGAGATATGAATTCATTAAAAACAATATACAGGAGGAGATGAGAGTTGTAGTGATCTAGAGAGATATGAGAAGAGAGAGAGGCCATTAGGGAATGGCATGAGGGAGATTAGGGACTTTATGATTAGGGCGGTTTGGTACAAGGACAGAGCCAGTGAGCGTTAAAGAATAATTTGAGATTAGTTTTGAATTGGCTGAGAGAGGTAGCTAGTCTTAGGTAGTTTGGAAGGGAATTCAATGGAATTGGCATAAAGAGCGCCACCACCCAAATTGTTAGATTTCGTTGTTTGTACCAGGACACTATTTGAAGAACGAAGGCTATTTAGATTGGAGTAGGGGGTCAAAAGTTTGGTTCCTTAATTATTTTAAATGCTTCAGTAAGTTGGTTAAGCTTGAGAAGACTGGGGAGTTCTAACCATTCAAGTTTTCTTAGGTTAAGGCAATGATGAGTTTCTCCTGTTACAAATTTGGCAATATGATTATAAGCAACAGAGAGTTTGTTTCGTTTTTTGAGGAAGGAAAATACGGAGTAAAAGGGTGGAGAGAAGGTGAGTACGTAATGGTTAGTTTGGTATTGGGAGTAAGAAAGTTCTTAATTCTATACATAGAACCAAGTTTCTTGTTTACTGTCTTTATGGTTTGACTGATGTGCATGTCAAATTTGAGCTTATGGTCAATAGTGACACCTAGTAGTTTGGTATTGGTGACAGGCTCAATGATCGTGCCATTAGTGGACTGAACGTGGAAGGTCATATTATTAGAAAGCGGAGGGTGTTGCCCTAAAGAAGTGGCTAAGGTGGGGAAAATTAGTAGAAGCTTAGTTTTTTTTGCAGAGATGTACTGCGGTGGTGGTGCTGCATTAGCATTGTCGCCTCACAGTAAGATGCTGTCTGGTTCGATTCTCAGCTAGAGCGTCTTCTGCGTGGAAACATGCGTGAATGGGCGTACCTTCGTTGAAGATTGTGTTTCAGGGCTGGTAACTCGGCACGTAAAAATCAACTACCAATCATTAGCGGACTGGAGTTCCGCTGTGGAGACCCCTAACTGGGAAAAGCTGAAAGATGCAACAACAACTAATTGCAGAGAAAGTCAAAGAGAACAGATTATGGTGGTTTAGGTACATGTGCAGAAAAGTAGAAGATAGTCTGGTGAAAAGTTAGATTTGGGACAGGCAGAAAGAAGGCAAAAGTAAATGAGGGCATCCACCAAAGAGATGGATGATATGTATGTGAGAAGACCTGTGATGGTCAGGAATACTGTCAAAAATGTAGTAGAGTGATAATGAAACAAGAGAGATTGCAACAGGTGACACGGCACATCGACTCCATGTAGAAAATGAGGAAAACATGGGTTGAAGATGATGGTAATGATGATGATTTGTAGGCAATTTTCAGGGCTGTGATAGGATAACATGTTCAAGGCCTGTGGTATCATTATGATTCTATGATTCTAAAACTCCTGTTTTTTTTTTTTTTTTTTGCTGGGAAAGTACTCATAACATGTCACCTGGAATTGGAATTGATATATACATATATATATATATATAGAGATATATATATATATATATATATATATATATATATATATATATATACACATATATATATATATATCTATATATATATATATATATATATATATATATATATATGGGTCCATGTCACTGAAAGTTAATTTCACTGGAAATGAAATGATCAAGTCCATTTGTTTGAAAAAAAGACTTGATTGAAAATTAATTTCACTGAAAACGTATTCCACAGAAAAGTGTAGACACCTATAGATAGTATCTGATGGTGTCATTTATCCTAGTTGTTGGGAAAGTGAGCAGAATATGTTTGAACTGCAATGGTCAGCATCATGTTAGATTCCCAAATTTGTATATGATTGTGTTTTGCTTCAGCACTGATTCACTGTGTATGGATGTTTTTTTCTTTTCTTTTCTCCAAGGCTGTGTGGCCATGGAGTTAGTATATATAATTAAAGGGTATGTGTGTGTGGTTGGGGGCAGGGGCTTATCCCCCTTCTAAAATATTTTATGGCTTATTTATTGTGAAGGAAGTTTTCTATCAAATTTGTAGGCAACAGAAGTATAGCTGAATAAAATAATTTAGTGTACAAACTTCTACTCATTAAGAGCTAGTCTGATAAGAGATTTAGTTTTTGCAACATAGTATCCGTATATTCCACAAGTGAGAGACATGACAGCTGTGAAAGTGTTTCCAAAGGGCATTTTTGGTGCAAGGGTAGTATTGTATGCACTCATGATTGGTGCCCTTTCATGCAGTCACTAATTCCAGGATAAAGTGATCTCAGAGTTTGTAAAGATATTGACAGTTCGGAAGTTAGACAGTTCAAAATGTTAACAGTTCAGAATATAGACAGAGTTAAATGGGTTGGAATAAGGGGTGGGAGTGTATTGTATTAGTGTTGGTAGGTTAGGGCTTTTGGGCTGTGTGTCTTTGGCTTTGTCACCCTGAACCATCTTGCTAATGTGTGCTAACCCTAACTGCAGCCCTGCCACTAACCATAACCTTGCATCTTACCTTATAAAAAAGTCTTTCTGTAACATTACAACTATACAAGACAATTTCAGACTTCATAAACGTACACCAGACTTCAGAAACATACACTAAAAACATGACAACATGAAAGTCTAACCAACTAACACTCGCACAGATACAATCCCACTCATTATATCAACCCACATATATGTTTATCTATCAATTTTTATTTGTGTTTGTGTGTGTGTATGTGTGTTTGTGTGTGTGTGTGTGTGTGTGTGTGTGTGTGTGTGTGTGTGTGTGTGTGTGTGTGTGTGTGTGTTTATATTTATGATTATATCATCATTTTTAAAACATACTGATGTGAAACAGAGATCAGTGACCACAAAAAAGCAAAAAACACAAATGTGTGACACACAAAATGAGAAAATGAGAGAATGACAGAATATCAACAACTTTTCTTGCAGTATCAGTAAACAACATCTACAAGACCCAAGTCAAGTAATGTCTGAGTAGTGGTAGTGCTAAGGAAAGTAATTTTAGTAACATAATGCGTAGGGTTATGGTTAGAGGCAGGGGTAAGGTAAACTTTAGGGATGACACACGTGAGTAAGGAGGGCAGGGGTTTTTCAGAAAGAAGCCAAAATCAGTTTTTCATGAAATCAGACTAGGGATCATTACCACATCATGTTATTGAGGGCATCTGGTGCTGTGTGGGTTCTCAGTGATGGGAGCTCACAGCAACACTGTGTGGGGTAGGCTGAGTTTGTGTGAGGTAGCAGGTTAACCTCTTAAAAAGTGAAGTCCATTGGCACTACAGATTTTCCTGCCATCCAGCAGAAGATAAGGTATCTCTTTTATGTTTTCAGTATTAGTATTTTGTTAAGAAACTTATGCTGAGCATCACTAAGTGATATTATTATATTATGAATATTTACCTTAGTTTGTAGTCTACCATCACTGACCAATAGGTAAAGTAGCACATGAGACCATTTGATACACCAGTGATACCACCTTGTTGAATGGTATAACATCAAGGCATGTACAGATTTATATAGCTAAATGGATGTTTGCACCTCTAGTCTTACACAATGAAACAGGAGGTTTTGCAATACAAGGTTTTGCTCAGTCCTATTCAACTCCAAAATGCCTTTCATGAAATGTAAATGGCTTTTGTGTTATATTTTATAGTGCACAAAGCCAACATCATTAGCCACAATCTTTATCACTAGACACCCTCAATGTGCTTACATAGTCCTAGATTAAATTGAGACCAGAAGCAGTGACACATCTCCAATATATACTCATTATCAACATTCCAACATAGTATTTTTAAGTATTGCATACACATAATTTCACTCAGGATTTACTTTTATCTACAGGTAGAAACACTGTTTTTCTCCCCAATATGTTACTGTTTAAAGGAAACTTTTAAATCATCTATTTTTGCCTAATTACCTACTGGTATGGATAAACAGTTTTCCTTCTAGTAGGATGATTATATTATCATTGTGTTTCTTTCTCCTGCATGATATCTGTCCTCCATCATCCATGCTAATGTCTTTGATCTACTAGTTTTCCTCAACACAGTATAAACATTTTGCTGTCATACATTAAACTAAAAAAACACTGCATATTTACCACAGTAATCATAGTTATCCATCTGACAACATATTTATTAATACACATATTACTAGAAGTTCCATAGACTTGCTGTTAATACAAAGTCTCATGGTTCTAATTCTCACTGCTCACCATCTTGCAAATAAGCTAACAGACTATGTGGAAGCACTTATCTGCCTCATTATGTATACAGCTTTTTTCCCTTTTTATGAACTGTAAATATCACTTATTTTATATATATATCAATATATATATATATATATATATATATATATATATATATATATATATATATATGGGTCTACCTGATAACACCGACACGCCAAAACACCGACAACGAAATAACCGACATGACAAAACCGAAAGTTCAAAAACATGAAACTTCACATGCCTAACAAACCACAATCCCAAAAACCAACAAAACAAATACCTTTCCCGAAAAACACACACACAACACAAGCATACCAAAAACCTTCCAAACCTACACAAACCTTACATACACAACTATCTATGCACTAACCTTAACCCAAACCCTAACCCTAAGGTCTGTCACTATTGCACACTTACCTGACCCGCACCCTACCCTAACGTCTGTCACTATCACACACTTACCTTACCCACACCCTGACCCTAACATCCGTCCCTATCGCACACTTACCTTAACATGTCAGTGTTCTCAGCATCAGGATTCTCAACTGTCGGTCTTCTCTGTTGTCGATCTTCCGGAGTCAGTTATCTTGTTGTTGTTCTTCTTAGTTTTCAGCATAATCAGATAGACCTATATATATATATATATATATATATATATATATATATATATATATATATATATAGATATATATAGATATATATATATATATATATATATATATATATATATATATATAGCTATTATGTATAGATACACATATATACATGCATACCAAGAAGGCACAGAACTAAAAATGCTAGTCTGGTGCTCATGATATAAATAAACAAACCACTATAAGAGTCCTCTGCATATGTAAAGAAGTATAAAACACTGACAATAATAACTTATATCAACTTTATTTGTACAGACCACATTCAACGTTATTCACATAACTTAATCAGTATAATATGAAGTAACTAAATCCTATAATCACTCAAAGAATCAAATAGTCACAGTATCTAGCAACATCATCCGTTAAGCACTATATTCCAAAAAAATGAGAAAAATAAAAAAGCACTAAAAATAAGGAAAATAATAATAATAATACCATGAAATAAATTAAAAGACATATCTTTCATTAATAAGATTTATTAAATGCAGGAGGAAACATAGCGCCAAACTATGCACAGCATTAAGGCATGGATATTAGTACACGTGAATGATACAGAGTGCAAATATGTGTAGTGCTCTGGGTCCCCTTCAAAACATCTAAAACCCGTAACATCTAATTTCATAACATTGAGACCAGAACATCTAAAACCCATAACATTGAATTTCATAACATAACAGTACAAATCACATGAAAATAACATCACTTCCACATATAATGACATATAATGACATCAAACTACCAAACACACTTTTTACTTTGTTTCTGCAGGGGGGCTTGATACAGTGGGGTTAGGAAATTAACTTTTCCCCACTGTAGTGTGATCTTGGAGGGGGGCTTCAGGAGGGCTTGCCCCATCCAGAAACCTAGTAAAAAGTGTGTTTGGTAGTTTGGTGTCTTTATATGTGGAGGGGATGTTATTTTCTTGTGATTTGTAGCGTTAGATGTTCAGAAATTTGATGTTATGGGTTTTAGATGCTCTGGTCTCAATGTTATGAAATTAGATGTTATGGGTTTTAGATGTTTCAAAGTAGACCCAGTGCTCTATATGCATACTTTAACTCATACTACAGCTAAATTCCCATTCATAGGAATTAATAAGATAACTGTAGGCTTGCATTCATCTGACGCATTTATAGCTAACTTTACCTTTAAAAAAGGAAAAAAAGGATGCAATGTATTATTAGGTGCTGTTTCCTCCTGTTTTGAATGAATCTTAGTAATGAAGCATATTTCTTTGAATTTACTGTTTTATTATTGCTATTATTATTGTTAACATTATTATTATTATTGTTTTTGTAATTTGCTGATATTTTTGGAGAAAGAGCTTATCTAAATTAAGTGTACTCATTAGGCCAATCAGTGAGTGTAATGCCTCTTTCGGTATGTATCTGTCGAAACACCTGTTACAACTGGAATGACCACAACACTTTCTCAGTAAAAAAATCAGGGGCTTAAATTATAAAAACAATGTGGGCCATATAAAAGTCTTCTCCCTCTTCTCAGCACTATACAGGCTACTGATAAGTGACCCCCCTCCCCGAAATGTGTATAGAACTTCAACAGACTGTATTCTGACTTTTTTTCTTGCAGTTTTTAGAATATATATATATATATATATATATATATATATATATATATATATATATATATACACATATACATATATATATATATTTATATATATATATATATATATATATATATATATATATATATACACATATACATATATATATATATATATATATATACATATATATATATATATATATATATATATATATATATATATATATATATATATATATATATATATATATATATATATATATATATATATATATATATACACACACACACACACACACACACACACACACACACACACACACACACACATATATATATATATATATATATATATATATATATATATATATATATATATATATATATATATATATATATATATATATATATATGGATCTACTTCACTTGACTGAAAACTCAAAATACTGAAATTCATTTTACTGAGACCACAATACCTAATTTTCAAAATACTGAAAACATTTGGCTGAGTATTTATACTGAAAGCTTACAAAACTGAATTTCAAAATACTGAATTTTAAGCCATAGACGTGACATGTGTTTCCCTTTGCCTGTGACTTGCTTATGATAAAAAAAAAAAATACTGCAACTTAAAGTGCTGACTGTCAGAATACCGACAGTAGCATACAAAGTAGTGTTTTAGTGTTTCTAAATGTGGGTATGTCTCTTTGCATTTTTATGGGCAGTATCTAAAATAATATGGCAGATGTTTTGTGCGCTCTCAGCAGTAATGGCAGTGTGTACAGTACTGTAAGTTAAGAAAAAGGTATACACCCTTTTTCCCACTGTAGTGTGATGGTGGAGTTAGTATATATAGTTAGGGAGGTGTGGGAGACATAGCTCCCACCTAGTTTAGTTTTATATTGTCTGGTTTCTGTTAAGAGGGTAAGTAAGTAGTTTTTAAATTTAGGAAAGAGTTAGTCATTGGTGTTGTAAGTGTGCATGTCTATGGCTTAAAATTCAGTATTTTGAAATTCTGCATTGTAAGCTTTCAGTATAATAATACTCAGTCAAATGAGTTTTCAGTATTTTGAAAATTAGGTATTGTGGTCTCAGTAAAATTAATTTCAGTATTTTTAGTTTTCAGCCATGTGCAGTAGATCTACTTATATATTCTTTTATTTATTTATTTTACATTTGTTGACTGGGATAGTCCGACTGGATATATGTCAAATTTTAGCGGAGGCCAGGGGAGAAAAGCTCCAAGATAATAATACACATTGAACACTTAGTAAATGCTAGTTTCAAGCAGATTACAGTCATAAGCAATACCAGCATTTGGCACATATAGCACTAACTTTTTTTTTTTTCAAATATATTTTTATTGAATTTTTCAAACTTTTCAAACATACAAAGGAAAAACTGTAAGTCATTACAGCAACAGTAAAGTATAGGTATATATGTAACAGTTAGGACAAAAACTATGCATTTATAAAACAGCAGTTATCTTACAGGGAAACTTACATCTTAGAGACCACTATAAGCAGTAAAGACCCCCAATAACCTATTACAGTCAAAGTCTAGAGATACAAATGGAAAGTGGCTTGGAAGGAAGAATATATGACTGTTTTAAGAAGAAAGAAAAGTGGTAAGGAGGGTATAACCATAAAAAAACAACTATTTACATCATGTACTTCTATTTATACCATATTTACAACATATTTACACCATGGATGCCAGAGGATAACAAAATAATATAACAAAATATTTTGTAAAATCAAAAGTTACTGTGTGATGGTAACAATATCTAATGGTTATAGGGCCAGATATGATACTGATGGAGGATTTCCTGGAATGTAGTGTTAGTGACCCACATTTTGGAAGATTATTTAGTTTGGATTAGGTCAAAAAGTCTACACCAGTAATTCTGAAAATATTCTTTTTTCTTTTTGTTATTATTGCATAACTTATGTGCAGATATATATTTGATTGCCATTAATGTAAATTTTTCCCAAGTTATTGTTGAGGGATTGATCCAATTCTTGGATATAAAATATTTGAGAAGGGCGCAGGCTGTAACACAGATGTGGTGATGGATACCCTTAAGAGATTTAGGAATTATATTTAAAATCATGGTTTGCCTAGAGAATGTGGTTTTTTCATATCCCATTTTTTTCCAACTGAGTTCTGAGAGAACACCAAAGTTTGTAAATATTCTTACAGCTCCAAAAGATGTGAAGTATATCTACATGTGGGAGGAAACAGAACAGACAGGTTAGGTTTTTATTGTATCCAAATTTCAGTAAGACTGCTGGGGTTTAGTAGGAATAGTTGTTTATCGTAAGCTGAGTGTAAATTAGGTTTTTAAAGGGGGTTAAATTCAGGGTATTATTGATTGCTTCGCACTTAGACTCCGTAGAAATTTCTCCTTGTATACCGTCCCAATATTTGGAAAATAGTAGTGAGTGATCATACTTAATGCTTGACACAAGCTTATAGGTATTCAAAATCATTTTGTTCCGTAGGGAAAGTGATTTAATGATAGATTGTGATACTGTAATGTCTTGCTCCTTCACTCTATAGTTAGAGAATTTTTGTTTCATAAGTGTGCTAATTTGCCTTAAGATAGGATCATATTTGTTAGGAGCACCAAATAAAGTTTTGACCTCGGCAACATTTTTAGAGTTATAAAAGTGCCAAACTATGGCTTTCTTAATAGGGAAGTTTGTTAGATCAATCATTTTATTATTGATTTTTAAGTTAGGGTTTAGGTGAATAGGTTGGAGAAAGGGAATAGTATTGTGCAATTTTAAGGAGGTCATCAGAGTTTGAAAGATGCAAATTATGTTCTTTAGTGTAGGCAAGATCTTGAACTTGTAGTCACCATCAGGTGTTAAAAAAGGGACAGCATATGGATTGAGTTTTAATGAATATATATAGTTGCACCAGATTTTGATCCAGGTTGGGTACCAAGATTCAGCAGAAGGAGCATAACAGGCTATTTGCATTAGACGGCTAGCATTAATGATGTGGTAATATAAATTAAAGTCCGGGAGACTTAAACTGCCTTTGTTTTTTGGGGTAATTAGATTCCTGTATGATATTCTGGTTGATTTAGGGAACCATAAAAACTTTGAGATTGTGGTTTCGATTTTTCTGAAAAAAATGTTTGGAACATTTAAGAAGATGGAGTTAAGACAAAATATTCATTTTAATGATAGCAGATTTTGATAGCAAAGAAAGATTGATGTTTTTCCATCTAGTTAGATCATTATTTATCTGATCCCAGACTCTATATAGGTTTGCTTTTATTAGTTCTTGGTGAGGGTGTGTGAAATTTATTCCTAGGTATTTAAGTGTATATTTGAGAGGAATGTCAGACAGGGGGAAGTAATATTCTAAGTGGTTTGCAGGGTTTAATGGAAAGATAGAGGATTTTGTAGGGTTTAATTTATAATTAGCAGTCTCAGCAAAAAGATAAATAGAATTTAGAATTTTATGAAGATCAGTGTTGGGAAGCTCAAAATAGATGTTTAGGTCATCTGCAAATGCAGAGTAATTTATATCAATGTTGAAGACTTTTGGGATATGGTGATAAGTCTTTTGTTTAACCCAGAGAAGGAAAGGTTCCATATATAAATTAAAAAGATAAGGTGAGAGTGGGCAACCCTGCCTAGTGCCATTGATAAATTTAATGGGGCGTGAAAAAGTTTTATTTATATAGCACCAACTTATTATAAAACACTTTACAAAACAACATTATTTTCAAAGTTATATATGCATAATATTACATTCAGGTTTAAGACACATTGAGCAGCAATTATACAATTGACCCTTCCTGAAATGGAGTGGTAGAAAAAAGTTAGAAGTAGTTGAAGGTAAGGCACCTAAGAAATAGAGAGGTCACTAGTCGGGGTTAGTGCATGGACATAACCAGCGAGTTTTGAAGTATTTCTTGAGTTTGTTTTTGAATTGAGTTAGTGAGGGTTCTAGGGTCAAGTCAGCTGGAAGTCTCTTCCATGTTTTTGCAACAGAGTTGGCAAACAGGGAGTCCACAGCTGAGTAGTTGGATTTGCATGTTTGAACTAGGAGCCTAGTGGATGATCGCAGTGGCCGGGTGCTGGTGTTGGGGCTGATGATATCTTTTAGTGCAGGTGTATTTTCTGGTCGGTAAAGGACTTTATGTGCCATGTGTGCTAACCCTAACCCTACACCACCCCTACCCCTATCCCAGCCCTTAACCTTACACATTACATTGCTAAATATATATATATATATATATATATATATATATATATATATATATATATATATATATATATATACGCACACATATATGAATATATCATCTTTAGTAGAACATACTAATGTAAAAAGCACAAATTAATGACCACAAAACAGCAAGAACATAAATGTGTAGCACACAAAATGAAAAAAAATCACAAAACATTGACAGCTTCTCTTCCACTTTCATTAAGCAGTAGTACAAAATCCAGGTCAAGTAATGTTGGAATAGTTGTGCTGTTAGGGTAAGGGTTTTTAGTAATGTAATGTGTAAGGTTAAGGGCAGGGATGGGTTAGGGGTAGCGTAGGGTTAGGGTTAGCACACATGAGTAAGGAGGACAGAGGAGCTTCACAGGGAGTGTGCACAAAAGATCCCCCCCCCCAGATTTTGGACACAACCCTTGTGCTTGTGGATACCACCCAGGAGACACAACAAAGCAGACAGGTAGTAGAGGTTGGTGCAGACACATGCAGCCAGGGTACTGTCCCCCACCCCCATGGCCCAGCCATCCTTGTTTGCCACAAGCCTCATAAGGCAGGCTGGTGAATATGTTATTTCAAATACAGGTACATGTAGACAGCATGGGTACTACCCTACCCCAGAACCAGCTGCGTTAATGGATGCAATCCATCACATGTGCAGTGCCATCCATTCAGCCTTTGAAGATGATAGATGTGCCACAGAATGTGATGTATGACTTCTGGAAATACATGTCATGTATATGTGATATTTTTGACAGACTTAGTTACATACTGGTGTAAGGCAGGTCATCCCATTCTTGCATACAGTATGGTAGGCGTGGTCCATGAAGCCAATACATCTCTGCCACCACAAATGGTAGGCATTATGAACACGGATGGCCAAGGTGATGGTCACAGAATTACGGCACTTCCATGGCAACATTAGGTGTGGAGGTATCTAGAGGTTGTGACATTTGCATGTCTGGTAAATGACTTCACTCATGGTCATGCAGCACACTAACATCTGGCCAGGGCTATGGTACTATCCATGAAACACCTGATAGAGGAAGCTCTTGTGGGTGGGGGCATGTGCAGGATGCTTGCTCATTTAACAAGTATGCCTTGGTCCTGACTGTTAGATCAAACCACAGTGCAGCAACTACTGTTGAGGATGTTCTGGCATATCCAAACCTTCAGTACTGCAGTCCCTATGTCACACACTCACAGCAAATTATGACAAGGCCCTCTCCCAAAGTATTCTACAGTAAATCCCTCCAACTCACTGTATATGCACAATCACACACACAGATGCACACACGAGTAGAAACACACACACAGTGTATTTCCAAGTTTGCATTTTGTACAGTACTCACTCATTTCCCTGTAGAAAACATTACACATGTGTGCCCTCTCTCCAACCTGTTTAAATGATAACTATGTCCTGCCTTGTAAGTACAGTCAAGTACTGGGTTCATATCCATCACTTTTACTGTAGTGTAAGCTATGTGCTAGTGACTGCCTCTTTGCAAGTGCTATGGCATAGTGCACGTACCTCCATCTAGCACCTTCACCCCTGCTACTCAGTCCTCCACTGACTCCCCAGCTGGCTCACCCTCTAGTATATTGTGTGCTCTGTGATTCTCACCCTGCAACTTCACTCCATGCTGCAACCACTCCCTCATTATCATTTCACATATTACACAATAAAGGCTAATTACTTTCAAAAACAAACATGCTGAATGGACAGTCCAACCAATATGCCTGTTGTAAATTGAGCATATACCAATGCAAAAAAGTCTGGGTGTTCAAGTATTATTGAGTGGTTGGACTTTGCATTGCTATATACTTGTTACTTTTTTGAGATATACTATACAAGAGATAAAATAAAATATGAGAAAAGACAGAAATGTTCTACAAAACTCTAAATAGTTGACAATCACTCTTACTAGCAATATCATAACCATAGCTGTAAATTGTTGACAGATTTGCAGACTGTCCCCGGTTTTGTTCATATTTCTGCCCTATGTCTTGTAATATTTTTAAAATCCATAATGGTTTCTTTATCATTTTTGTCACCTTTGAGTAAAACAGCCATAACATAACCCAGGACAATGCTGAAAACAAAAGAGAAAGCACTATAGAAACTCTGCTGGCTCCAATCTATTACTTGTATGAAGTGATGTACTCTGCAAGCATACAGACATGTGTACCAAATGCACATGCAGTATATCACTTGACAAGACAGAGGACAGAAGAAGACTGTAGTGTCATTATACAATTGCACTATTTACGAAAGGTGTTCAATTTCTTTCTTACACAATGTTATATAATAATAGCAATAATTCACTCCTGTGTGGCTTCTCCCTCATGATTAAATCACAGTTACCATGGGTAAATCTTGGATTTTGTTTGTGTCTTTCGGCTTTTCCCGGTTAGGGGTCGCCACAGCAGAACTCCGGTCCGCTAATGATTGGCAGTAGATTTTCACGTGCTGGTTTGCCAGGCCTAATGCACAACCTTCAATGAAAGAATGCCCATTCACGCATGTCGACACACAGAAGACGCTCTAACTGAGAATCGAACGGGCAACGTCTAACTGTGAGGTGACAACGCTACCGCAGCACCACCACCACAATATTACTGTGTAAATATTACATACACTAAGAATATTTTATCTCATGTGCCAAGTTTGTACTACAGAGCATCACCAGATACAGACAGGCAATGAAAGCATCCTTTCAGCAGCCCAATCACGTACTTCAGAATAATCTAAGTTTGTGGTAGGGCATAGCAGTATCCATTATCTGCCACAATCTGTGGATTTTAGATGGGTTTCATCAGCCAGAGCTACAGGGCATATCCGTTATCACCAATAAGATACTCTGAGGGAATCCACCTGTCAAGAACCACTGATAAAGGTCACGAGTGTTATATATGAGACTCAAGGTAACTGCTTGGTTGGCCAGCAGGCAGTGACACTTAGCTTATTTACATGCAGACAATGTTTTTTTGATGAAGAATTTTATTTTAGAAATGAAATGCTGCTGTGTGTTTCACAACAACAAGTTTTCCCATTTTTTCTATTGCAGTGGAGTTGATATATATAATTCCGGAGGGGGGGGGCTGCGGAGTGCAGAGCCATTCACATAGGGAGTGAAAGGGAGAACTGACTACTTGCAAAAAATATTTTGTGTGTGTTTTTTTTTTTTTTTGGTTTTCAGTTCACCATTCTTGATTTTCTTTTTAGGAAATAGGTAAAAATGCTGACATGTAAGACTTGTAGGTAAACTAGGGATACCATGTGCATTACAGACCACCTGGCAGCTGATGGAGAGATACCCTTTACACTTCATATACCTTCTTCTCAGGTCACCTGCTGCAAATTTTATTTAATGTGGGTACTGTCGATGGCATCAGCACCTCCAGGAAGCTAGCCATATCATAGAAATCCTGCAAGGTACTGGTTGTCTCCTCTGTGGTTCAACGGTGCCATATATTCCTCTGAGCATTTTATAGTATGGCATCAGGAAACTGATGGAGATTTCTTATGTCAATGCCTGAGATCCCACCCCCTGGATACCCTGTTCATCGCTGAAAGATTAATAAATGGTCAGTGTAGCTAGTACATGTAAAGACTGACATACATTAGTACCCACTGAGATGTTTAATACCTGATTTCCACAGGCCTGCACATCAAGTCAACACCTCTCTGAGCTATTGTATGGTGTGCTCTATCCACACCATACCAGTCTTTCATGTCAGTGTCATGAATAACATGAAACATTATGCTTAGCCAAATGGTGCTGAGCTTCCAATGGCAATGACATATACCACCATGGCTCTTAGTGGCAATAATAGCCTGCTCAATATCCACATTCAGTAATGTTGAGGCACCTCATAAAATATTTTGATAATTCCCCTGCATATAAATGCATTTAAAAGAGGATTTTGCTGTGGTCATTAACACTATTGTTCATGCATCACGGTGTACTTTTTATATGTTTCTAAATTTCTCCTCCATCTTATTTTATCTCATTTGCATACGCAGAGCCCCTCACTTTAATACTGTTGATCATTACCATTTACTTATACAGACATCAGCATATAGTGTGTACCTATCTGCTGCTCACTCTCCGCCATTCATGCTAAGTGCATCTCTGAATTAGAAACACCCTGCACATGGCTGCTCATTGTTCAGCATTGCCTACCTCAATGTGGTTAATATTTTTGAATCTCTCTGCAAAAACTGCATTGTTCAAATGTTCCTTGATGTATCAGATTGTGAAGGATGTCTTGGTCTGATTGCAAATCACCCTATGTCAGTCGAACTTGTAACTGCTGTTGAGAAAAAACACATAAAATCCATTTTAAAGAGACAGATGCATGTTACATCTCACGCAAAAATAATATTCTATTTAACATTTTCTATCAGTTCCCCCTTAGACTCAAAATAAATTAAAGATATTTACAAATGAGTAGTTGTTGCATAACCTTGTGCTTGACTCCCTTTGTTATACTTAACAAATAATTGTCAAAACAGAAATAATCTTAAATAATTTTATCAGTCGCTGTTTCTCACAGACAAACTCTTAGATATCAAAATATAATTTCAAATGTTTCAAATGTTAAATGTCACATATCAAATCATATTTTTTTGATTTACCATACTGTACTTGTTGAATGTTATATCTTGTAAAAATATTCCTATTGCTTCAGTGAAATTAATAATAAAATGGAATAGGTAGTTTGAGAAAAATCTCATAAGGTAATATGCAAATCATAATTCTGTATAAAAATTCTTTTTTATCTTAGTCTGACTGAGCATACACACTGACTCATACCTATGGATTCATTAACAGTGTGGCTGCATTATAGCCAAGGCAACACTATTTGTCTTCCTAGCATGACAAGCAACAAAGATAATCAGATATGCATGTGGCCAAGACATGCATGATGAGGAGCCATTCATCACAGATGCAGTAGAAGTTTGTGGCTATATCAAGGTGAGACACCTTAGGACACATCTAAACGCTATATGAAAGTAAGAACCTGAGGGCACATCAAAACACAAACAAGTAAACAATGAGTGTGCATGAGAAACGGTAGCAGAATATGCAAAAGTGCTTGCACAGTTGTTTGATGATGATGCAATTAACAGTAGCAGATACATTTATAAATGTAAAAGCAATAAAAAAGTAAGCAACACAGACACTGAGGCCGGAGTTAAGGTCACTAACAAAAGTCATGGAGAGGGTGGATATGAAAGTGCAACAAGAGAACTCAGTAACCAAATATTACATGGAAAGGTAGACCATAATGTCTATGACAATATAGCCATTATAAGAAAGGGAGTATAGATGGGAGAAATGAGATATAAAGAAATACAGTAATGTGATGTAACAACTTTCACCAGACATAACAACAATGAAGAGTGAAAGGTGTGCACCTATATTATACCATGAAGGGTTGCCCTAGAATGGATCAGTGAAGTAAATCAATACACATGACAGTATATACAAAATGTAATAAAAAGGTGAGGTGCGGATGTCATAGTGCAACCCACACTTCTGAAAGTTATCACATGTGCAGGAGGAATGCAAAAAATGATACTCCAGGAGAGAACTGAAACTAGAACTCCCACATTACAATGAGTGATAAAACTGCATTAGCAAGAGTAGTCACCAAAATAGTCATGGTACAACTGCCCTATAACACATTACACATTAATGCAGAAGTACACAGATTAATCAAAGAGGGCATTATAGCCATTGTGACATCTGCCTATATCCCACCGGACAGCCACCAATAAAATGACATCCCTTAATATCCTGGGTCAGTAACTAAGGAGCTTCAATCCTCACTACTGACTCCAATATGAGACTGTCACTTAATGAGAAATAATATTTCACAATTCCCCCCTAAGAGCACAAAAGGAACATGCTCTATTTTTCTGGGGCTGGACTATATACCTCTGTCTACACAAATGTATTTTCTTATTACACACTTCAGAGCAAAGTGTCCCAGTTTAAGACCTCTTATACACTCACACTCAAAGTAAATTTAAATCTCAAATATTCAAAACATCTGAGAAAGCCTGACACAGAATTCCAGCTGTGTCTCTTTCCCAAAATAAATACAGAAATGCTGCCACCAATCAGGGGTCTTCATGCCCTTCAAAAGGGGTGTCCAGTTATGAAGATTAATTATCAAAATAAATTATAGCCATGACCAAAACAGCCAGGCCTCAGGGTGACTTGGGGAGTATCCAACAGGTAGAAGCACTCTTCATTCTCTAAAGAAAAACAATGGCTTCCAGCCACAATGTAACATAATGAAAAACATTTAATACTAACTAAAAATGGTTACAAAATTGAAAATCAATAACTCTCAATAAACATTAGAATTCAATCACCAGAAATGTAAATCACACTGCAGGATAGGAATCTATTATTCAAGAAAAACTCTATCTTAATAACTAAACTTTCCTGATCTAAATAAAGAAATACTGTCCCTGATCTACTATAAAATATAATAGCAAGGCCAAGGCAAGCTTACAGTGTTCTTGGTAAGTTATCTGTTCTTAGTGTCAGCTGACTGCTCAGTACTTGAAAACTGCACAGCTTCTCAGTCTCAAACGTCTTCTGCAGTCACAACTGTCTAATTTCAAAATTTAGTAGTCAGCTGCAAAAAATATTCTTTATATATCAATCAGCTGTTTAAATCATCTCCTAGCAACAAGGAGCATTCCAATGACATCACTCACTGCTCAGCTGATTCTCCACATTTTGTACTTTAGAATGTCCCTCTCAAACATGAGAAGTTGGAAATGTATAAGGGCAGTGGCAGGTTCTTTAAACATTCTGTTTAAACAGAGAAATACTCGACAATTTAAATCTTATTTACATTTTCACAATCAGGCATGGTGGCATACAATACAAGTTAATCTAAGAATATGCACAAATCTCCTGCCAGACATGCTAACACAAATGACAGTGTTTCCACATTTCTCCCCCTGCTTATGACTCAAGCACGTTTTTTCAAGTGAACATTTAAAACTGACACTTGAGAAAAATGGGTCTACCTAGGAATATTAATCCATTCCTCTCCGGGACAATCCATCTGCATTATCATTATTAACCCCACTGTGATAATGTATGGTCATATCATATGCTTGCAATCCTAGACTCCACTTCATACCATCCTTCTTTGGCACTAGCACTACTGGGGAAGCCCAAGGACTGTTAGACACTTTAATTACCCCCAGTTCCAGCATTCCCTTATTTCTTCTTTCAGAGTCTGCTTCACTCTCTCAGTACTCTATAAGGAACTTGCTGATAGGCTTTTAGAGTCCTGTGTCCACATGGTGCTGCATCAAGTCAGTACACCCAGGGGTTCCTTATGAACATATCCCCAAATTCCTGCAATACCATTTTTATCTCCCAGACTTGATTAGGAGTTAACTGCAGTGATATGGCAATCTCTTCCACAGAGATGTCAATCTTAGCCTCACCCAAAAGATTGGTTACCATATCCCTTTCAGACTCTTCTTGCTATCCACTATGAATGCTCAATACTAGGGCCCCCTGTCATTGTAAGGTTTTATCATATTGACATGGTACATTTTGTGCTCTTATCTCATACCTACCAAATTTACCATGTAGCCATACCACACCTTCTTTTGTTGTTGAGCCACTGCTAGTTTCTCTTGAACTAAACCCATAAGCTCCTTAAGTCTTGTCTGAAAGTTGAGAACGTAAGCCACAACAGACTCTCTGTGTGATTTACTCTCAGCTTCTCACTCATTTCAAATTAAATTTAAAGCCCCCTCATCCTATGCCTGTATAACAACTCAAAGGGTGAAAAACATGTAGATTCCTGTGGCACTTTCCTGTACACATATAAGAGATTGGGCAAATACTTGCCCCTCTTCCTTTTGAACTGGTCTGCAAATGCCTGTAGCATAGTCTTAAATATAGAGTTTAACCTCTCCACAAGACCATTAGTCTGGGGATGGTAGGGGGAGGTCTTTAGATATTTCACCCCACAACACTTCCACAGACAAGTCAGCTGGTCTGATATGAAGTTCACACATCAGTCAGTTACTGTTTCCCGTGGAAAACCTAGTCTGCTGAAGATTTCTATCAATGCATTTGCCACCTTCTCTGCCTCAACAGATGCCAGAACCAATGCCTCAGGATATCTGGTATCATAGTCTACTATCACCAAGATGTATTTCTTTCCTGTAGAACCTGGAGCACTCAGAGCTCCAACGATATCTAATGTCACTCTCTGAAATGGCTCTTCAATACCAGGCAAATGTTTTAACAGAGCCTTAGCGTTGTCCCCTGCTTTACTAACTTTTTGGCACTTTTCACAAGTACTACAATATCCTACCACATCCCTCGCAATCCCAGGCCAATAGAAATGTTTCATAATATTTCTGTTAGCACATCTTATACCCATATGACCTGAGAAAGGAATGTCATGCACTATGGCTAAGAGTGGGAGATGGTAAGCTCTAGGCACTACCAACTTGCTTTATCACTTCGCCTTCTAGCTCGCCTCCAGCAGTCCATTTTCTATACAACAAATCTTTGTTCCAGTATACAAACTCCTCCTCTTCCTTGAGCCTCAGTTGCTTCCTTAGCCATCTCCCTCAAGCTTTGTAACATAGGATCCATAAGTTAAGCCTGTCTCAATTCTACCTTCATGACTTTCCCTAGCACCCCTTCCTCAGGAAGTCTAGTCACTTCTGACAGCTGTACCTTGCTGTCAGTCTGGGTACTGCCACTCACCTCCATCATTGCAATCACCATGTCCAAGGGAACATCGGTAACTGTACTCACATTCAAACTTACTGTTATCAGATAGCACCTTCTCTGAAACAACCACCATGCCAGTCCCAGCTTCATGCATGAGATCTGCATGTCACTGCATGTACACAAGGTGCTGCATCATCAAAGTCATTCCCTATCAGGACATCTGCAGGAATATCCTCGGACACACCTATTGCTTTCTTCCTCTTCCACCCTCCCAGTCAAGATGAACCCCTGCCAAAGGTATTTGGAATGGGGTCCCACCCAGTGCTTTGACTGGACTGGACTGTCCAAGCAAGTACCGCTCTTCTCTAACCACTGCAGGCCTCTCAGTGGTTATATCAGAAGCTGTGTCCCTATTAGCAGTTACCTGTTTGCCATCCACTAAGATTGGATATAAATTGTGGTGATAATTTGACACCCTAGCTGTTTCTAAACAACTTATTACCACTGGCAGTTTGTCATCCACACTTGCTGGCTCCCTCACCTTTTGTTTCTCACCTTGTCTTAATGGACATTTAACTGCTATGTGTCCCCTCTGGTTTAACTTGAAGCATCTAATCCCTAACTATGCACTAGGATTAGTAGTCCCCCCCCCGTTACTGGTGTACTCTGTTGGAGTGGTTTACACTGCCCCCCATGGGTTCCCTTATGTCCATGTACAGCACTGGCTATCTCTCTCCTATGCAGTGATGATCTGCTTGCTACGTAGACATTCCCTTTTCTCTCCAACTCTTCTGAAGAGTTGCACTCATGGTTTGCTAACCAGACTCTCATGTCATCAGGCAAAGTACTGAGAGCTTGTTCCCTCATCAAAAGGTCTGCCAGTCCCTCAAAACTGGTGACCTCACACCTACTCACCCATCTGTAAAAGGAAGTACTTAAGTCAGCGACATAATCATGTATACTTTCATCTGCCTTACGTTTGTGTTCATGAAACTTTGTTCTATAAGTTTCGGGTGTAAGTCTGAAACAGTCAAGCATGCAGCATTTAATTTTTTCATAATTCTAATAATCTACATCATTTAACTTTCCTACAGCCTGAACAACTTTATCATGGAGTAAGGAAGCCAGGAGCTGAACCCAGAGCTGACAGGCAACATCATGTTGTCTACATTTCTCTCAAAAATATGAATAAAACTCAGCAGAACAGTGTATTTATCAAAGAGATGACTGGAAAATACATTTCATGGAAATGAAAGACTTCTTATCGAGACAAATGAAATGCACAAAGGTGGGTTTCAACCCCTGAATTTTCACAGTGGTATTGTATATTCATGGCCACTAGTAAGTTAAACCACAGAAAAAGGGGTACTGAAGAGATATGAATACACACACATAACTTGGAAATTGTATAATTCTCTTGAAGAATATAAAATGAACATCAATAAATGATAACAGATTACAGGGGTGGTGATTAAAATCCATCATCCACTGTACACAGAACTGCATGCGTTGACTGAGATGTGCAATCTCCCAAACACATGTATCCTATTACTGCATTTTAGATGCGTATGACATGTTATTTGCACATGATAAAAGCACCTGTTAGTATTTTACAAGGTGAATCATCATGGATTTGGACCCCTGCCTGCTGCCTAACTCATATTCTATGCACTATAGACTGATGCCACAGAAGACATTATACAACAATTATCAGAAAGGTCCAAGTTGAAGGAATATTATCAGCAGTGTGTATGAATGCATATAGCCATGGTTAAAGGGGAGTACAACCCCTAAACCTGTGAAAGTGTCATATACAAACAGAATGTGTTATATCACACCTGTGCACTAGGTCATCCTTCCATGTCACCAATTGCTTTTCACATGGATAAAATGTACACATCACTGGATTTGAACCCCTTCCTACAAAACTCTTATTATCTTGACATGTAGACTACCTACCAACACCAGAGAAAAATTATACAAGAGATGTCAGAAAGCATACATTTGAAGAACTATTATCAATAGTATGTGTGAATGCACATGGCCATTGTTAAAAGGAGTAAAACACCTTCGGTATCAAAACCTACATCTTTAAAAGTGTCACCTTGAAGTAGAATTTGTCACATCACATCTGTTCATTGACATCATTGCATGTCACCATTTGCTTCTCACACTGGTACAACATACTTGTTGCTGGAACAGAACTGCTGACTGCTTAACTCGCATTCACTTGACTTGTACATTAGCTGCTGACACCACAAAAGACATACTCTAATTGTCAGAAAGCACACATTTGAAGGAGTGTTATAACATTGTGGAAGACTTCCAAATGAGCTATATTAAAAAGACAGCAGTAATCAAAGGATCCCAACTTTCCATACGCCTTACCAGCAATTTGAGCATTGCATCAGGAGTACATTTAGCCATGGAAACTGTTACACTTGAAATAGGAAATATCTACTCATGCCTATCTCAATATTGCTTTCTTTAATGCGTCAAGGCTAAGCTGATTTGCATGATGGTCAACATTTCAATGAGGCCAGAGAATTTTTTAACTTTTGCCATAGGACATGAACTTTCACTTACCGTTTTTTCAACTGTGAATAGCAAAACTGCTCTCTACTTACCATCATGAAACATTAAACATACAAAGACCAGACCAAGACCCAGCACTAACTGACCTAGGCAGGATGGGAGGGCCCAATGGCCTGGAAATGTTACAACATTTTATTGTAATTAAAAAAAAAATCTTCTTTAAGGATGCGCACTTAACTTTCCCCTTCCTTGCATGCGTTTAGACATGCCTCAGTTATTGGAGACAAGAGCCTGAATCCTGTACACCAACTGCCACTATGAGTTTTAATGCATTTTCAAGGAATTGTGAGCTTCATTGCATTTTTAAGGAATTGTGTGCTTCAAGGGAAGAAAAGTTTACTGCTGGCCATGCCAAGTCTGTTTTCACTGTGCAACTGTCATTTTAGAAAATGGGCATCACTGTTTGTGCTAGAGAATTTGAAAGCAGTGTTAGTAGCACAACGGGTAGCATACTTTCTTTTGATACAGAACGTTGTGTGCTCTACTCCTACACCATGTAGATGGATTGCTGATACTGTGTTGTACTTTAAGGGGTTGGGCCCTGGGTGCTTCAGTCTTGAGTATGTCCTGCTTTGTACGAGATGTTTAGTAACTATGAACTCGTTGTTGCTTTGCCATCCATTCCCTAATACAATATTACCAGCTTCTGAATTGTTTTTAATGTAACACAGACAATTTATTCTTCAAGGGCAGCAGGCGCTGAACATTGAAATATAAAGTTGTTTGCCAGCAGCACTGTCTTCACCATTAAACAATATGAATGTAATTCCCAAGAAGTCAAAGATGTAGAACTAAATCTCACCAAATTAAAACTAAACTCTAACAAACAAATAATTATTGCAGGTGGCTATATCCCACCAGGCAATAACACTACTATACTGGAAAGCCTTCTAACCTGGATGTCAACCTCCCTTCCACAAGAAACCATGCTATTAGCTGACTTTAATATTGACTGGACTGACTGCTCCAGCCAAAATCCCTCTACCTACATTAACCTCCATGGGTTCACCCAAATTATATCTGACCCCAATAAAACTGACAAAACTTCCAAACATCAGTCCATCTTGGACTGGATTCTGCTTTTTGATCCCACTCTTGCACAGCAATCAGGCTGTCTTCCTGACAGTCTGAGTGACCACCAAACGACTTACATAATTAGGAAGAGATCCCACCACTCTAACCAATCCAACCCAAGAGTAGTGCATAACAAAAAGACCTTCAGAGCTAATGACCTAATCAATGCACTAAAATGCTGTAACTTGACCCCCCTAAAACAACTATCACTAGATGAAGCCATGCAGTACTTTAACTCAACCTTCCTAAAAATCTTAAACTACCATGCACCCTCCAGAATCATTATAATCAAGACTAACTATGCCCCATGGCTTACAAAAGATACTAAAACCATAATGAAAGAAAGGGACAAAGCCTGAATACAATTTCACAAACTCAAAACCACTATCTCGAGATAAAACTACCTAAAACTCTGCAACAAGGCCAAAAAACAAATCAAACTTGATAAGAGTAATTACTAAAAAAACATGCAGGAATAATATGGTCATAACCCTCAAAAGTTCTGGGCCACAATAAATAGCTTACTGCACCCAGGAAAATCCACCACTCCATCCCTGTAGTTCCTAACAACCATGGGACCATCCCCACCGAATTTAACAAATACTTTACAAAAACAGTCCAAGCCCTAGCCAACTCCCAACATAGTTCTAGTAGCCTCATATCACCAGCTACCCTTACCCATCACTGTAAACAAATAATTCCTCCAGTTTTTCCCTCCACCCTGTCCCTACTGATACAATTGCTACACTCCTCAAAAAACTCAAACCAACCACATTGGCAGCTCATAATCTGCCAGCAGATCAGATAACAGCAGAGACTATAGCCTATCCCATGTCCATTCTCATAAATAGGTCAATATCAGAATGTAAAGTACCTCACTCCTGGAAAATATCACATATTATACCACTGCACAAAGGAGGTAACTCCCTTGAGCTCACCAGCTACTGCCCCATAGCGATTCTACCACATTTATCAAAAATACTATAGAGAGTAGCTCATTCTCAACTAATACTCCTGAAAATATGACCTACTATCCAAATCCCAGCATGGCTTCAGACCTTCCCATAGCACCACCACAGCACTACTTTCATATACCAACATTGTCAATCACCACAGAAACAATGGACTATTCATATCCTCCATATTCTTAGATTTGTCCAAAGCCTTTGATATGGTTAACCATAGAATGCTTCTAGAAACACTATCCACCCTTAACATAAGTGCCTCCACCATATCATGTTCAATAACTACTTATCAGATCATCAGCAGGCAGTTCTATGGCAAGACCAATTGTCCCCCCTATTACCAGTACCGTAGATGTCCCTCAAGGGTCCATCCTCGGTCCATTACTGTTCTCACTGTTTACAAACCATATAGCTTCATCCTCACCCTCTACCTCAGTAGTGCAATACGTAGATGACACCACCATTATATGTGCCACCCCCAGCGTATATGAATTACAAACCATAACTCAAAAAAACTTTACCTTAACTGAAGCATGGTTCACCAACATCAAACTTATTCTTAATCCAAAAAGACCAAACTCATTCTCTTCAGCCCTGGTAGATCTCCACCTCTAATGTATGATTTTACCAAAAAATCCAAAGATAATATAGAAATCACCCCAACAACACACACAAAACTTCTAGGAGTAGACATTGACAATAATCTGAAATTCAACATACAAGTAGCCCAAACAATCAAGAAAATTAACAAAAAGCTTGGTCTCATATATAGGAACAGACAGCTCATCACTAAACATACCCAAGCCACTATTGCAAGGACTCATCTCTTATCCATCCTCCTTTATGCCTCCCCTATCTTAACTAACCTTAACCACACCGAACTAAACAAAATGGAATCTTGTTACAAGATTGCCAAGTTTGCTACTGATGCCTCACATAGATCCCATCACTGTCTATGCCTCACATAGATCCCATCACTGTCTATGCCTCATATAGATCCCATCACTGTCTATGCCTCACATAGATCCCATCACTGTCTAGCCCTCAAGCAACTTAATTGGCTTGAGTTACCCCAACTACTCCTACTCAACCAACTCTCAATAGCACACAAAGTCTACTACCTTCCTGACAAAACCCCAGCACTGCAACATCTAATTCAGCCCTACAACACCACTAGAGTCTTAAGATCTAGTAACAAAAACCTCATCAACGTCATCAAACATAATAATGATGCTGGTAAATCTCTCTTTGCCTGTACTACTGCCAAAATCTGGAATTCACTCCCCAGCCAGGTAACCTCTACCACCTCTACTTTCCAATTTAAAAAACTCCTCAAAACCCACTATTTAAATAACTGCCTCTGCTCTTGCTACTCCCCAGGTTAATCTAGGCCACTGCACTGTCACAAGGAGCACTGTTGCATATCTGTGCATGCAATGACAACTCCTTTACAGCACTGGTCGACTTTTTCTATCATTGTTTTGTTCTAAACAGAATGAATAACCATCTTCAAAAAAATATGTAACTCTTAATTTCTCATATTTGTATCCCTTACTATAATAATGACTCACAATTAATAACTGATAATCTCTGCTTATTTATGCTTGCTTGTATTCTTATCATGCATGCTCAAATGTCTTCTGATATGTTACCCATATGCTTATGTGCATTCTTATTATGTATGCTCGTGTATTCTCTCATGTGTTGCCTACATTTTTCTCTTATGTACTGTATTGTTATTGTTATTTGGAGTTTTTCTTCCCAGGCCTCCACTGAAAATGGACCTATGTCCAGTCAGACTTTCCCGGTACACAAATGTAAAATAAAATAAAAATAAAATAAAATTAGTTATAGATCTCTGTAATGTGGAATTGTTCAGATGACTTTGACTTCTGCAAAGATTGTGCATATTGACTGATACTGACGAACTGTAATGACAAAAGTTTGAGTGACCTTTTATGGCTTAAACATTGCGAAATGGGCAGTTTTGTCATTATTGACTCATACGTTTTGTTTCATTACTAACTGGAAAAATGTTCAAAACTACAAATTTGAACCATTCAAACAAGAGGTGCTATATTACACAAAGAATGTAATTTAATACAATCTGGAAGGGGAATCAAAGAACACACGCATGCATGTATGTGTGGTCCTGAAAATGTGTGTAAGGGGCCAATGGTTTCAAAGCAGCCCAAAGGTAACTGGCCAAGATGCAGTTTCTTTGAATGCTGGTTTCAGTGTCGTTTCAGTAAATGTTAGTTTCAAGGACAGAGAAGTTTACTGTTCATGCTGTTTGTTTTCATTGTGAGAGTGTATTGTTTTGTTTAAATGGCTATCAGTGTTTGTGCTATAAATTTGAAATAAAAGTTTTAAATTAAATCCAAACATCCGTAATTGTTGTAGAATTAAAGAAGAAAATAGTGTGTCCACTGAGAGGTCAGAACAGTGTTTATTGTAACTATAATTATAACTATTATTGTATAATAGCAAAGTAATGGGATACTGTGATGGCTACGAGGTGGGGGAGGTTGCGTGCAAGTGTGTGTGTGTGTGGGGGTGGGGACTGCTGGCGGGGGGGATGCTGTGTGTGTGTGTGTGTGTGTGTGTGTGTGTGTGTGTGTGTGTGTGTGTGTGTGTGTGTGTGGCCCAACTCATTACCTTGCCTAGGGCCCCATTTGACCATTATCTGGCTAATTTGTTTTGGTTTAAAAGTAATTGTCCCTGTATATAATGTTCTTACATATGTTACTTCATATGGAAAATTACTACACACACACACATATATATATATATATATATATATATATATATATATATATATATATATATATATATATATATATATATATATAATATTTATATTTACATATAATACTTATATTTCCTGTGAAATAAAACTGAAAACAGAGATCCCTTCCACCCAAGGTACTTTCAGAAATTTCTTTAAGACAAGCTACTTTCTCCTAAGTGATACACTGGCAAGCTTCAAATCCCCACCAACCCAGTTAACTCCACTGACTATATGGAAACACACACCAGCACTATACCAGCTTGTAAACAGCTGCACATATTCAGCTGTACCTAGCAGGGACAAGCACATGACAAACCCCAGTTGCAGACCCACATAGTGGAACCATAACTACATCAAGCTTTACAATAAAAGGAAAGAATTTTGCCCAAAAGTAAGAAATGTAATTCCCAAAATGTTAGAGCATTTGTCACTGAAATAAACAAACAACTCAGGAGCTTAATTAATCCAATAAAGCCGAGTTTGAGACTAAAATAGCTGCCCAAACCTAAGACAATCACCAGGCCTTTCTTAGCTGTGTTTGTAGTCTCAAAATCAAAATCCAGCAGTGAGTTGAGCTGACTGTGAATGATACCACCTACACCGAGGCTGTAGGTAATGTGAACCTACTTGCAGAATAATCAAACTTTACACATGTATCCCCTCTGACAGTCTCTCAAGATATACCTGAAACTGGCTTACCTCCAGCTATCTATCTTCAAAGTGCTACCAGAGCTAACAATACTGTATTGATGGGTGCTGACAATATTCCTGGATCCATCTTAAATAGCATGAAGTACACTTTTGCCACACTCCTAACAAAATTGTTCAATCTTTTCCTCCATACAAGTTTTGTACCAAGTGAATGGAGAACAGCTGCAGTTATTTCCCTGCATAAGGGAGGACCTTTTACACACCAAAGCAATTACAGACCCATATGTCTTATCAGCCTCATATATAAAGTCATGGGAAGACATATCATGAAATTAATCAAGCAGGACATAGGGAACTTCCAAACACTGGACTTGTTTCAGTTTGGATTCATAATGGACAGGTCATGCTCACTCAACCTGGTGGACCCTCTTAAAAGGACACTAAAGCAATGGATGAAGAGAAATTGTACATACTGCATACCTCACCTAACCAAAGCTTTTGACAGAATTCCCCACACAGGCATAGTAGAAAACCAGAATAAACTGGGAATAAACCTCTATGCCATTCGTTGGATTGCCAATTGGCTCAAAGATGGGACACAGGAGATCAAAATAGGGGAATTTACCTCCACAAAGAGACCAGCTACCAGTGTTCTGTGCTGGGACCTCTCCTTTTTGGCATCTATTTTTCTGAAGTAAAAGCTAATGTCAAAGGGCGCTGGCTATGTCTGCAGATGAGTGCAAGTTAGGAGCAGTAATGATGTGGCCATCCAACAGGATATTTTTGTCCCAAATAAATAACTGGCGCCAAAATCATGGACTGAAACTAAATGCTAAAAAATACATTATAGTATCCTTTTGGATGGCACCTACCTCAGGGAAATAGCTCACTGGCAATACGGCTCTAAGAGCTGACCTAGGTTTTTTTGATTTGGGAAGTTATATGGACAGTAACCTTACTGAATAATACCTGTTTTGACTGTAATGCTACCTGTTGATTGTTATACTACCTGTTGATTGCAATGCAAATATTTTTCTTGTAATTCTCTATGTAATGTAACTTTGTATTGTGGAGCTTTTCTCCTCGGGCCTTCACTGAAAATGGGCTCTCGAGCCCAGTGGACCTCCCCGGTCACCAAACTGGAATAAATAAATAATAAAATAAAATATTTCTATATCACACAGCTTATAAACAAAGGGATTGTGTCTAGATCTAAGAATGTTTTTGTCTCCCTTTACTCAACTCTGTTTGTCCAGTCATTGAGTATAATGCACACTTTGGCATGTATCTGTCCAAACATACACAACAACTGGAACACCCTCAGAGATATCTTACTGAAAGGGCACAATGCCTAAACAACATGTCCCACATGGACTGACTCAGAGTCCTTTCATTGTACTCAGTATCCTACAGACTGCTAAGAAGTGACCTGTGTCTGGCATACAAGGCATCTAACAACCCATTACTGATGAATTTACTGCACATCAGCAAGTCAAGTGTCATCAAGGGATCTAAATCTGTTCTGCAACATCAACAGAACAGTTTGAAGGGACAGGCATATCTTGCAGAGGATATCACTGCTTTGTAACTGACTCCTCATGCACATAAAACAAAATTCACCCCTGTCCATTCCATATTCAAGCACATCTTGGGTCAATGGATGGCAAACAGAAAATTTACCCCAGGATGCCCTCCTGTACTACTAATGGACAGACACAGCTCCTAAATACTTTATCTCATGCGTTGGTCTCCTCAGATTATCTGTGGTATAATCCCATTTATTCTCATATAAGGTAATATATAATTATCGACTATGGGACGGGTATAGTTACTCTATATCCAAATGGGACAGGTTAATTTGAGTGCAAAAGGGGAACTGGCCAGGCTTAAATTGGCCCACAAGCAGATCTAGCCTAGTACTTACCTATGAACCTATAGAATGGTGAGGTAGGGAGAGATATTTGTATATGTCTAACAGTGATGCAAGGTACTCAGTACTGAAATGGAAACCATGACTCTGTAAGTGATGTACCCCCTATTGTTTGGCATCTACTTCTCAGAAGTACAGGCCAACATGGGAGGACTTTGGCTGACAAAGTTTGCAGACGACTGCAAACTGGGCGCCATAGTGGAAAGTGCATCGGACACGGATATCCTTCAGAAGGGACTCACGGAAACAGATAGCTGGTGCCAGAGCCATGGCCTGAAGTTAAGCGCCAAAAAATGTATAGTCATACCCTTCGAGAAAAACAAGGTAACCCCAAGCTACCATATAGGTGGCAATCCACTAAGCACAGAAGAGGTTATCAGGGACCTGGGGACCCAGGTTGACAGTGGCCTTTCTTTTGACACTCACGTTGCTAAAGTGGTTAGAAAGACCTTCTACATTGCCCACCTGATCATGAAGGGATTCACATCCAGATCTAGTGAGGTCATTGTTCCCCTGTACTCTTCACTTATCAGACCAATGATCGAGTACAATGCCCCATTCGGGATGTATCTCACCCGACATCTGCAGCAATTGGAGAGACCCCAAAAGTTCCTCACCAAAAGGATAAAGGGACTCCAAAATCTGTCATATGCTGCCAGATTGAAGAAACTCCAGCTCTATTCAGTCGCATACCGTCTGCTCAGAGGTGACATGTGCCTGACATACAAGGCCATACCCAACCGGAGTTAATGGACATGCTCCACCTCAAAAATCCAAATCCACCAAAACCACTAGAGCAAGCAACTTAAACCTTAGCACGGATATAAATAGGGAGTGCTGGAGGGATAGATTTATCACTCAGAGACTCCCTATGCTGTGGAATAAAATCCCGGTCCATGTGAGGCAGAGCACCTCGCTGACTCTGTTCAAGAGAAATCTAGACCTGTGGATGGGAGATCGTAGGTTTACCCCGGGAATCATCTCTGTGTCACTGCTGGACAGAGGCACAACAAACTAATGGGCACAGTATTTTTACATATAAGGGGTGGCGTAAGCCACAAAAATTTGGGCTAGGCTTATAAATGCCTTAGGGCAGATAGCCTAGTATAAACCTATGAACCTATGAACCTATGAACCAAGGGTTAAGCCAGAATTTTCAAATTTATCTCCTAGACTGCTGCTGCCATGAAACCACAATCCATCATCACCATCATCATCCTGTCCTCTTACCACTTACATAATGTTGTCCAAGCCACACCCCCACCACAACGCTGCCCTGCCCCACCCTCAGCAAATGTATGCCAGGAAACTAATAGAACCAAATCATCCTTAAATATCCAGCCATTACTCTATTAAGATGTTCAGTATCAAACCAAATGCCTTCTTGTGGGAGGGGTGCAATTGTCTTAACATTAATTCCCATTCTTACACCTCTAAAAATGAATATGCTTAACATTCCTTACATGTTTTAACACAAATGCACCAAATCAGATTGTAACAGCTGCCTAGTAAAAGCTCTTATATCCTTGACTAGGCTCTTATCAAACTAACTTACACCTGTACCCCATTTCACATCTTCTTATTTCTAGTTAAAATCAGTCAGTTCTGTGTTAGGTGTAGGGGTATCACATCACCACAAAATGAAACTGCCAAGCCCACTTGTGCTTGTAAAAGGCCTAGGCAAAATTTCTAACCAATCCCCCACAAATCTGCACAACTCAGGGATGTCACATTCATCTCCACTTTTAAGCAATATCCAAACAGCCACGAAATCAGCACTCATCTACCCTAAATATGATGGTAAATTCAGGAAGAAATCTTTCTGGTGAAATTTCCTTATTAATAAATGATATAAAAAAAAAATCTCCTTCCTGCGACCACAAGACTGCAGTAAAACATACTGTCATGGAACTTGGCGCAACTATAAAACAGAAAGCAGAGTATGAGCTTAACGTTGCTATAGATATATATATATCAGATGAAATTGCAAAGTTTCTTCAGTTATGTCGGTAAATTAAGGAATAATGTCCAGCAATGTACTGAGCTCATATAGAACATTCCAGTCACAATGATACAGCCAATATATTATGATATAAATTTAGTGCAAACTTCCCCAACCAGCCTACATTGTTTCCCCTACTATCCTTGAAAAGTATTGCAACTGCACAATAAATATATTCATCTCTGAATGCATACAAAGGTTTTAAGTAGAATGCTTTTTCAACATATTTAAGTCTTGGCTGATACCCAGATACAAATGAGCCATCATTCTAATTGTGTGGGCCTAGCGACAATGGGCTGGATTCTATAACTTTTGCAGGATCTTCCCATTTTGCCAATATCTGCCCAAAAATTGCAGATAAGCCTGTACCGTGCAGATATGCCCCAGTGAACCTAGAATATCTCGGCACAAAACAGACTTGCTCAACTGTATTGGTGCACTGTCTAGCAGTCACAGGAAATCTGTAATTCAAGAAAAGTGTTTCAAAGCCATAATTGGCAGTACCAAACTATATCTACAGAAATTATACAAGCCCAATGTAAGCTGCAGGACATTTAAAAGAATATATATTTCTAGTTCCACAAACAACTACTGATGTCTCCATAAGTCATGTACTAATAAAATACATTCACCGGAAAATACAGAATCTGAATGAATTAGTAAAATTTACAGTAAAAAAAAATAATAAAGGTGAAAGGCAATCTCAGCCACTTTGCCTGGGCTAATAGTATTTAAAATTGGTGCCTGACATGTGGGGAAAACAAGTAATGCACAAATCCAAGGAAATAAGGAAATAGAAAAGCAGATGTGGGGTACGGGTGAAGAAGAGGGACACAAAACGTCTGTTAGAATAGGAAAATCTGAGGAGCAGTCAGGAGGTCATGGGTATATTTTTTTGGGGGGTAGGCCCCATTTTCTGTTTTTGGAGAATAGAAGGAAAGGAAAAGACAGGAAATAAGGAGGAGAAAGGCAATACAGCAGGTATACATATATACAAATATCACAAGGCATGACAGACAAATGTCATAAATAAACATAAATGAGAGGTTAGATACACAGACAGCATACTCTATAACATGGGTAATGGAAAATGGACAAACATGGTATGGATGCATTCCAGCCATGGTGGAATGCAGGAATACATATGTACTTATGCACTACAGCATTCTGACATGTTGTAAACTGTGAGATAGTCATACGTGAATGTGTATGACTGATGTCAGGTGTGTGTTGTAGGGGGAGAAAGAGGGAGCACAATAAATACTGGATATGGAATCCAGTCCCCAAGTAGTCCATCAGCAGGGCAAGTATAAGCCAAGCAACAGCACAGATGACAGAATGTAGCTAAGGAAATGATGGAGAAGACCAGAGCACAGAATAGAACCACAGCCCATGCATACAAAAGGCAAACAACCAAGCACAGTGCCAAACAGCAGTACTGCAGCAAAACAACAAAGTAGCTGCTCATTACACAAGTTGGTGTACACAACCTAAACATATGTGAAATGTAATGCATATGTCACAGACATATGCCACATCAGGGGCAACACAGAGGTGTTGATGTATATGTGTGACCTTCATTGGTCAAACAAGAAGCTATCAGAAAGTAACATCAATACACATACATACACCAATCCTTCCATCCATCTACAGCCCCTTTTCCATATTTTTGCACATGGGGTCTGGGTGTCACTTCAATAGTGACAATCCCCTAGAGCCAAAGTTTACACCCCGGGGTGGCTAGTCCTGTCGTGATACATATGTACACCAATGACATGGAATAATAAATTGTAGGAATTGTATGAATAACAGGTTTTGCAGATTAACTATGACCAAATACTCTGAGTAATATGTAACATGCAAGTATGACAGGAACAACGATACAATGCAAGTAATTTCCAGTACCTTGTGTCCATATGTCCTGTATGTGTATGATCACCAAATTGTTGGCACAAGATAGCATTGTAATACTACAACTACATGATAATGGATATTAATGCAAAGGAAAGCTAATCTATAACATGCATATGTGCAAGATATATGCCAAACCTACAAAGGGGAAAGGAGGTAGACAACATGGGCCCACATCAAGGAAGACATGCCAGCAAAGCAAAATGGGCAAACAAACAAGCAGAACAACATTATTTAAGAGGACACATTGCATATGCATGTGTGTGTCATATAGTGTGGTGGGAAGTCAACCCAAACTACATTTAAGCAAATGCAAATGCATGTCTCATGGGCAGACTGCATTGCTGACAGCACTAAACATGGCTATGTACAAATCACATGCACACACTCACAGTAACGTGCAATCATCAAACAGCAAGAGGAATAGGTACGCAAAATAAGAATCAGTATCACATACATAAATATATATATATATATATATATATATATATATATATATATATATATATATATATACTCTCGTGCCAACATACTACAAAATGTGCAAAAGCAACCTGTGGTCATATATATGTCTATCATAGGTTAATAGGTTGATAGGATGATGCTAGGCTATTGGTACGGAGGACCTTATAAGCCTAGCCAAAAATTTCACCCATGTTCCCTCAAAGTCAGCAGCTGTTTTCCTCTGTCCAGCAGGGAAACAAGTGGGATTTAAATATGATTTCAGACTCTTTTTTATAAGACCTTTTTATAAGATCTCTATATACATACATAAAAGAAGACAAAAGTAGCACTGATCATTGAAATTGCCACGCCCAGTGACTACAGTGTCATGCATACAGAGAGACATAAAGTCATAAAATATCAGGATTTGCAAGCAGAACTGAAAGCAATGTGGAAAAAAAGATACCCAGATAGTTCCAATAGTAGTAGGAGCAATAGGTCTTATAAAAAAAGTCTACAATCATATTTAGATATGCTACCAATACATGTAACTCCATGCGAATTGTAGAAGGAGTCATTACTGGGTACATTGCTGGTGCTGCAAAGCACACTTTTGGCTGACATCAAAGAGTGAAACAATAATAATTTCATGAACTTTAATCGGACTTTGACTTAAGAATGGGGTCCATTCCCGTCATGGTATTAGAAACCCAAAAGATTTGGAGAAATTAAAAAGGGATAGATATATATCACTGATCATGGCTATGACTGAACAAATGACAGCCCTATGAACAGCAGTATGGCACAGGAACATGGATTAAATGAATGTATGCACTCCCAAGGTACAATGGGGTTCCTGTATTGATCAGAATATTTGCAGAGACATGTAAATCTATGTAAATCATTTCATATGTACATAAGTTGCAGAAATATGGGCATGTATGCGAATATATCCATGCATGTTGTAATATAACAGAAGGACAGATAAGTCATTCTGGAGTGTTGCAAATAAAGCAGCAATTCCATGTTGTATACATAAACAGTATGGTGGTGTCCTATGCAGTATGTGAAAGAGGACTGCCCACTTATAGCAGCCACAGTAATATAATGCAACATGGCACCATCGTGGCCATTACATGCCACACACAAAGCCAGTATAGCAGTGTGACAGCATGACACAACAGTGTCATAGAAAGCACAGGGATAAGGACATGTTATTTTGGTGAACAAACATGAAATAGCAACCCACAAAACTTACCCATCCTATCTCATTGTGCAATATGTGAGCTATGGGGAAAATGCTGTATACAGTAGAACTCTTGTGTCAGCAGCAGCAGCACATTAAGTGCAAAATTCATAAGTGTGACATACAGGCCCACAGTGAATTAGGCATAACAACACTATGCTGCATTGCATGCATAGGAGTACATACACATACATACAGATATAAGGAGTAGTACACCTACCTACATGGAGCAATGTATGCATCAATTATGGATTTTCATGGACATCAACATGAGTACTGCATGTTTAATGTGGCAATGTGTGTCATACTTCACTGCAACATAACGCAAAATGTCATATGTCACCTGCGTTGTATGGTGAGACGTGTATCACATAAGCATGACAATATGCTATGCATGCACAAGTGTATACAGTACAATTAACTATATTATAAGCACCATGGTGGCAGCAGTACACAACTGGATCCCACAGACAATATGTAGAGACTTGAGGGGTCACCCTGATGATGCTGAATGTCATGAATGATCTCACAGGCTATTTCCCTGAAGGAATCATGTATGGCCCTCACCATGTCCTGAAAAGAATTCCCCAACAGATCTTTCATCTGAGTCTGAAAGACATCAGTCATAACCTTCCTGATCTGGTTCCAAAAATTGTTTGCCTGTGATGGTGGTCAAAATCTCTTATGGAGAGCAGCAGAGATGAAGGCACCTGCAGGTCCAGGTCTGTCCTCCTCATCATCATCATCCCCATCATCATTTCCCTTGGACTTCATTGGACTTTGCATACACAAGCACTGGTTTTCCAAGTTTCTGTCTCCTGTGAGTGATAGGAGAGTGGCCACAGGTCCCACACCCTGTCAAAGTGAAATGCCAAAAAGGCAGAAAGAACATAATATGCATTCTAGCAACTATATGAGTATATGACATATGTACTGTGACACAATCAATTGATAATGATACAAAAAGTGTTTAGTATCCATTATCATGATCCCTGTATATGAGACACAAGGTGTGATGTCCAGCTATACCCCACTAGATGGCCAATAATAAATGTGACATCCCTTACTAAGCTAGATCAGTAACTAAGGAGCTTCAGTCCTCACTACTGTGAGACTGTCACTTAAACAAGAGTAATATTTCACAATTTTCACCTAAGAGCACAACAGGAACATTCTCAATAAACTGAGACTGGACTGTATGCTTCTGTCCACCCCAATGTAACTCCCTATTGCACACTTCAAAGCAATGTGTCCCAGTTTAAGACCTCTGATACACTCACACCCAAAGTAAATGTAAATCTCACACATCCAAACACTTCTGAGAAAGCCTAAAACAGATTTCCAGATGTGTCCCTTCCTCAAAATAATACTGTAATGCTGCCACCAATCAGAGTGTCTTCATGCCCTTCTAAAGGGGGGGTCCAATTATGAAAATTAAATATCAAAATAAAAGATAGCTATGACCAGAAGAGCCAGGCCTTCTAGGGGACATGGGCAGTATCAAACAAGTATAACACTCTCTACTCTCTAAAGAAAAACAGTGATTTCCAGCCACAATGTAAAGTAACAAAAAACTATTTAATAATAAGTAAAATTATTACAAGAATGTAAATCAATAACTTTCAATAAACACCAGAATTCAATGACCAGAAATATAAAATTAAACTGCAGGTTAGAAGTTCACATTCTAGAAAAACTCTATGTTAATAACAAAGTTTTCCTTATCTAACTAGAGATTACTGTCTCTGATCTAATCTAACACAAAACAGCAAGGCAAAGCAAGCTAACATTTTTTGGTGAGTTCTCTTTTCCTTGGGTATCACTGCACAACACTGTAACTGAATGCAACTCTTCACAGACTGCTCAGCACTTGAATAACTGTACAGCTTAACAGTCTCAACTGTCTTATTTTTAAACATAACAGTCAGCTTTTTGAAAAAGTTATTTTTCCAGTCAATCAGCTGTTCAAATAAACACCTAGCAACCAGGAACATTCTAATGAAATCACCTACAGTTTAGTTGATTCTCCACAGTTTGTACTTTAGAATCTCCCTCACAAACATGTGCAATTAGAAATGTATCAAAACAGTGGCAGATTCTTTAAACATTCTGTTTAAATAGGGAAATAGTCAACATTTAAAAAACTTCTTTACATTTCACAACTAGACATGCTGGCATACAATACGAGTCAGTCTGAAAATATACACAAATCTCCTACCAGACATGCTAACACAGATGACAGTGTTTTCATTTTCTTCACACAAGGTGGACCACAATACATTACAGGTGTCATTATAACCTAATTTTCAGGCGATATACAGATGTTATTGTAACATAATTCTCAGATGGTATGGCCTGTAATGAGTATGTATAATGAGTATAATAGAATCAAGTAAGACTAGCAGGTGAACATTCATGCACATGACACGTTCCCAATGTCTAATTATTGATATGTATGGATAATATCAATAGAGGTCCATGTCTGGGGCACTATATCTATCATAGAGTGTCAGTAGGTTACTCCACTGCATGCAATCCACAACTTATTTCAGAAACTTCCTATTACCTGATCAATCAGGAACCAGCCATCATTATGTATCACAAACATGTGCACCAACCACCTCACATATACATCATGGCATATCAAGATAAACATACCATAAAAATGACATGCAGATATGACATGCATCTACTACATAAAGTAGCAGGCACCATTTAACATATGCCTCACTGCATTGTCAAGCAAACTGTCTCAAAAAAATGCCCCTATGTCTATGTTCCCCATGTTGTATGTGTGCCTTGCACATGTATATCGAGGTTCAATATGTGAATCACTCACAACTGTAACCCAGGTGTCTGTGCAAGTAATGAGTTGTGTCAACAGCCCCAAAATAACCTATGTGTATTATGCTGATATAGTAAAAGGAACAATTAGTTGGAAATATAACATATATACGCAAATATATGTAACACTGTCACTGGCTGACACAACAACATCATATAATTGTAATGCAATACAACATCCTAGAACAAATGGACAATCATAACAACTGTGACAGCATGTGGCATATAAACCCTTAGGTAATGTTATATGCACACTACTGTCCACCAACTAATGTATCATTACACAACATACATTTGTAAGGATACCAATGCTTGTACCTGCAAAATGCAAACACTGTAAGGAAGATAGATGATTATATAACATACATACATAAGTGAAGAACATGAGGAGATTTGTACACAACAATTACTGAACACAGGGCACAAATGTGATTTAAACAAAGCAACACCTGTCTCATAAGCAGAAGCACTAACAATGGTGAACTAAAGTATGTGGCACCCGTAATCAAGCATCAGCAGTCCAAATGATGAGGCAACAGGCACCCATTCAGTATGGAAAGAGACTGTACACAACAAAACAGTCACTGAGGGCCATCACCTACAACAACAATCGTAATTAACTTGTACATAAAACATTACCAGCACAAGCAGTGTGACAGCTGCATAGAACAGATTATCATTTAGGTAATGTCTTACAGTCAAAAACCTTGCCCTCGACAAACATGCCCTGCTACTATATCAAATGTAAATGTTTTAATTAAATATGTATGGGTAAGTACAGGAAACATATGACTATTGCAATTGCCTTACAGATGCATGATGGTAGTCTATCATTAATATTAGTATGCATGGAGCTGCAAGCTAAACCATTCCTCTAACAACTTTATGATGTATTCTAGGTAAAATAACATGGAAATGTTTAACATATACCTCTGTCTTTTCACAGCTCCTGCAACTTCTGCATCTACTTGATGCATAGGACTCAATTTCTTCAGTGAACCTTATTACCTACAAAAGGTACAAAGCATGCATGACTGCCACATATAAATTGTGTAAGGTGAATGTATGATGATAAATATGTATAACATAACAGAACAGTGAAATACAGTAAGTAGTAAATGATCTCTACTCTTGACATGGAATACCTAGTGAAAGAGTACTGAGCACAAATTGAAGGACATGAGATTCAAGCCTAAAACTCTCAACTATGTTCACACTATAATGCTAACATGTCCCTTCCTAGCTAATCTATCCTGGCTGTGATTGATTAAGTAACTGCAATTAAACAACTCAAAGGTATAAATGTGCAGGGAAGGCGTAAAACATGGATCAGGGCTTCCACATTAAATGATGGGTAAACTACAATCTAACATGCATTTTGTGTTGTGCATTTGTAAACAAAAACATGCAAGCCTGATTGCATGCCAGCAAACTGGTCACAGCAATAATGCACAACAGTAGCATTTTACAGCTCAGAGTTTCAGACATTGCAACAGAACATGTGGCTGCACTTCACAAATCACTACACAGGACATCATGCTCATCACTGGTAGGTCATTCATCAAAATGTTAGTTAGGTAGGAAGGCAGGAATGTCTAACAAGAATGTATTGTGCTGTACCAAATTATACCTCCCAAATGTCCCTGATATTTGGGGATGTCCCTGAATGTGACTCAAAGTGTAGCTCTGTCCCTCTCACTCCCTCATAATAACACTAGGAGAAAAGTGGTGAAATGTAATTAATAAATAATAACAAGTAGAGTTATAGACTATCTTAACTTTGGCAAATGTATATTTCATATTCCTGTATTCTGTCAGTGTCACACATTAATAGTACTAACACAGAAAATGTGTCCCTTATTGTCATTAAGTACTTCTGGATTAGTCTTTGATTATGTTTAGATGTATCAGTGATTGGCTGAGAGTGATGTTCAAAATGTACTAGTGAAGCATACCTCAATGGTCAAAGCAGTGCACATACAGCTATATTAACATAGCTAAGATGTTTCCAGAAACTGTCAGGATAACGAAGATATTTGTAGTAATCTGACAAATATACACTCTAGGCATACACATGAACAAACTAGTTGCATATATGAACAAGCAGGTAACTTTGCAATCAGTTTCAAAATGTTAATACAAACATATCAAATGCAATCTAAGCTACCCTATACATGGAGTCAAACCTATGTGTATTCATGATAAATGCAGGCTGAGCTAACAGAAAGCATAATTACTTTCTGTATAACAAGCTACTTTTGGATGTGCACTATAGGCCATCATGCTACAAACACAGTTGAGATGTTTAACAGCCAGAATGCATTACATTTTACAAAGTCCAATATCTAGTATACATGCCAACTTGCAGTATTCTTGCACTCATGACCATGTGTACAACAAACATGTATTTAACAATACTGTGCATTTTTTAAAACAAAAAGAAATAATGCAAGTTTGTATGACTCAGTATTCACACATGCAGTAGTACACTGCCCGATGTTCTTGAACTACTATGGATAATGGAGAAATGTATAGTCATCCATAGTCCAGGCACTATAGGCATCAGTGAAACACAGCCATGCTGAGTGTGTAAAATGATGTGCTGTATACATTTCCAAATAAACTTAGGTCTTACATTCAATAGTATCTACATAGAAACACTATTTAAGAAAAGCCTACCATGGGAATTTAGCCCACACATAGGGTAGGAGCAATCATCTTGCCTTATTACTTAACCATATGAGCTAAGAGACAGAACAGCTGAGTAATGAATCTAAAAGGAATATTTAGGACATATGAGTCACAGCTATATGTGTGATGTCCTTAGAAATGTACAGTTAAAGTGGGCATTATAGGTTCATAGGTTCATAGGTAGGTACTAGGCTATCTGCCCGAAGGCATTTATAAGCCCAGCCAGAATGTGTTGGCTTTTGTCGCCCCCTTAGATTAGCTCCCTGTGCCTCTGTCCAGCAGAGCCATTGAAGTGATCCCCAGGGTAAACTTTCTGTTTCCCATCCACTCGTCAAGGTTTCTCTTGAAGAGTGTTAGTGAGGAGCTCTGCCTAAAGTAGATTGGAATCTTGTTCCAGAGCAGGAGAAGTCTCTGGGGCAGGAATCTATCCCTCCAGCACGTCCTATTTATTGTTGTGATGAGGTTTAGATCCCTAGAGCATGTGACTCGAGAGGATATGGTTTTCTTTAGGTGAAGCATGTCCATCAATTCTGGGTTGGACATGGCCTTATGTCAGGCAGAGATCACCTCTGAGTAGGCGGTATGCAACTGAGTACAGCTGGAGTTTCTTCAGTCGAGCTGCATAGGCCATCTGTTTGAGGCCAGTGATCCTCTTGGTGAGGTACTTCTGTGGTCTTTCCAGCTGTTGCAGGTGTCTTGTAAGGTACATCCCAAATGGGGCATTGTACTCTATAATGGGTCTGATGAGTGATGCGTAGAGGAGCACAATGACCTCTTTTGGTCTGGATGCAAACCCTTTTGTGATTAGGTGGGCCACATAGAAGTATTTTCTAACCACTTTGGTAATGTGATTATCAAAGGAGAGATTACTATATACTTGGGGCCCCAGATCCCTTATTACGTCTTCCATATTTCGAGGCTACCAACTATGTGGTAGTTTGTGGGTACTTTGTTTTTTCCAAAGGGGATGACTATGCACTTTTTGGCATTAGTTATAGCCCCTAGTTTGCAGTTGTCTGTGGACTTGGTCAGCCATAGTCCTCCTATGCTTGCCTGTATCCCTGAAAAGTATATGCCAAACAGGAGGCATCCTAGGACTGAGCCCTGGGTAACGCCACTTGTAATCAGTTTAGAGTCAGACCTAGCTCCCACAACTCTTACCATGTGGGTTCTGTCCGTGAGCCAGATGGCAACCCATCTCATGAAATAGGGGTTTATGTTTAGGCTGGTGAGCTTGTCTATAATACCAGAATGGGGAAGGGTATTGAAGGCCTTTGCGATGTCTAGGTTGGCTGTGTGGACCACCTTTTCCTCATCTATAGCCTTGGTAACTGTCTCAAAGAAGTCCACCAGGTTTAGGTGGCATGATCTGCTCTTAACAAAGCCGAACTGGGATATTTACTATACACATCTGCAAGCTGCCTCTACACTTCTACCATTTTCTGTTGAAGATCCTCTGCATCTTTCTGATGTAGTTCATCATAGCAGCAGTGACCCTTCCAGTAGATCCCTGTCCATCTTTGGTGCTTCTTTACAATTTGGTTCCAGATGTCAATCATCATGAAGTTCCTGGGCCATGCTCACATATATTGCTCAAGTCCAGAGCAGACAGTGAGAATCTGTGTGGTCTCTCCTCCATCTAGTTTAGTGCCCAGATATGCAGAAGCCTCCTCACAGTAGCCTTCTTATTGATGCAGGTCATGAAAAAAGGTCACACTCAGTTCTCAGGTAGCAATGGTATGAGCAGTAAATGTATCAAAATCACATTTTAACTGACTCAAGCCTATAATGTCTTTTTTGAATACTTCCAGTTCACAGTCACACGCATAACTACTAATGGCATCAAGAACTTTTTTGAGTCTGACTTTGTGTGTGACCTACCAAATAATAATAGACAGTATTAGAAACAACAAGGAGTTACTAACAAAATGACACCAAAATAGTTAGTCTGGGATGTCCTGCAGTGAAGAAACTAATCTTTACTTCACAATTATTATTCATATTTTCATATTTATGTTCATATGTTCATAACTGAGGAATCTATGTTTTATTGAGGTATATGGCATGAAACATCGATGTGGGAGGCAAGACAATTCACCATCAATGCTGGTGTATATCACACTATACTAGCAATATTATTACTTGCTTTTTAGAAATTATGACAATTGTGTACTTAATACTACGAAAAAGTGATTTACAGACTGCTGCGTGACTTTAGCTGAAACCTTAGATGTCACTGAAGAAAACTTTCTTGATATTTTTATTGTAAGCTGCACATCTTGAGAAATATTCAATATTATTTATTGTACTAATTATACAATAAAACATATGTTTTCATATTTCTGTAAATAGCTCAAAAACATACACTTGGAGAAATGTCTTGTGGTCTTGTGAAAGCTTATATCTGGTTTTCACAAATGTTCTAACAATATATGTCTAGGCTGTACAGTTTTCAAGATATGAAAATTTGTGAAAGTTTAGAAAAAATGTATACTTTGGGGTTTGTGTGCATTATAATATATTACAGTTTTTAAGGAAAAGACTATGAATGCACTGACTACTATCACTGCAAAGAAGACTTCTTACTGATAAGATTTATGTCTGTTGTAATAGTTTTTATTGTTCACAAATTAATTATAGTTGCCTATTTTATGCTTTTTAAGTTTATTTTTCAGAAAATGCTCTGTAATGTAAGATGTGTGTGACAATCCACACTCCATAGGTGTTAATGAGATAAACGTGGAGCTTATAAGATGGTTAGAGATCACTGAAGGCTAACAGGCACGTGCTACAGATTGTCCATTTAATGATATCTATTGCGCAATTGTGTGGAGCACCTCCCGTTATGCTGAACTATTGGTTAATGCACCTAATTTTAAGAACTTACTGAAGTGCCTTTGTTGAAGGTTGGGCATTGAGCTGGCACCTCAACACCATAAAAATCTACTGCCAATCATTAGCGGACCGGAGTTCCGTTGTGGCGACCCCTAACTGGGAAAAGCCGAAAAGAAGAACACAGACATGAGAAAATAGGATTCCAAAACCTTGAATGATACTGCACCTCATTAATTATGTATGGTGTAAATTACACTTAAAAACTGTTTGCACACAGCTGGGCTTAGTATAAACTATACCTAACTTACAGGTAGCTTCAAAGTTAAAGTGGCTCCTGCTGGCATTGCTGTGGTGGCATATATTGCTCTTATTACAGATCCATGTCATCATTATTCCCTATAAATCTATTTATACATGTTGACATCTACTTATTTGGCAAAACTGTCAGCAGTACAAAATGTCTGTGACATACTGTAGGGGTGCAGGATTGACCACAGGTAACCATTTGAAATGCTGGGACCTATAAGAGTGAGTCCTGAAATATCGAGACTGAATGGCCGAAACAATGGACTTACATATATTAAGTTAAAAGGTGCCATTTCTCAGAATATTCCCTTTTCTCTAAGGTATAGCAATCTCAGAGTAGGTATATATATGTTGGGGGGGGGCTTGCCCCACATATGGAGTGTGAAGCGGGAGTTTGCTCTTTCTGCAAAAAGATGTTTAAAGGAGAAGAGTAATTTTCAAAATTTGCTTTTCTCCTTTATTTTCGGGGGGGGGGGTGTCAGCTTGTCGGTACTTGACATTTTGAATGCCAATATTTTGAAAATGATCCTTGACCACTATGCATATGGGTGGGTACATCTGCATCACTGACAAGCAATGATTCCACATATGCACTTGTACAAATAAATGAAAAGAACCCCAGTGAACAGTATATATGGATGGACTGACAAGATATCCATATGTATGACCCTGGTCATGCTGTGGTATACTTATGGAAACCAACATGTCCCAAGTGTATCCATGCGTTGCATGCTCTCCAATTATGTTATGGATATTCATTGATGCTTAGAAATACATGTTCTATAGACAGTACCGGAATGAAAATATATCCGTGTTCATGTCTGGTTATGTTGTACTGTCTGTGGTATGCCTATAGATAGTGAGGCTTTCCAAAGGTTTCTTTAACTTGTGCAATTGTTACTGTGCAGATACTTTCCTATTATACTAATATTGTAGTGGTTATTAGTGCATTTCATCCTATTCAGACAAAATGAGGGCAGCATTGCCTGTTCACCATTTATTGTGGTGATATATAGTTATTCATGCATGACAGCTCATGTTACCATGGCTGCTTGTTTTCTGTAGGTTTTCTTTAAAGCATCATGTTACATACCATATATTGCCAGTAACTTTCATTATTATGATGTGTCTCACTGACTGCTGCTGTGCATTATCATTATTATTATTATTATTATTATTATGTTATGATGTGCATGCAAAGCATGACGTTTATTCATGTCATGCTGAACATATGGCACGATTGCTGCCTAGTTGTCCTTTCACTGGTGTGATGCCCACTGAAATGAGTTCAAATCCCACCTACAGATATCACAAGTGATAATGTTGTTCCGTGTGTTATATATTCAGAAATGGTTTTCATATAACTTATATTCTTTTATATTTAACAGTACTGTACATAACAGAGACCATTTTATATAACTTTGCATTGCACATGAATGGAGAGCGGGTCAACTGACATATACTTGCAACATCATAATGTCCATATGTGGGCTCCCATATAAATTATGCCATGTGCATATCATTATCTTCTGAATAACAAGCTGAAGCACAGGTGACAATTTCTTTCCCCAAGAAAATGACATCATCGATGCTTTGCACCAATATGGATGCAGTCTCCTTTGACACAGATTTGGTGATACAGTCTGTCCCAGATGATGGCAGCTGTGTGGATCAGGCTGTAGCCTCAGATGTGGAGGAAAACATGTCTAGGGATTCTGATGATGTGGGGACATCAGATGTTAGACAGGATGATGCTTGTGCAGCACTGTCCCATTTTGGATCTGTTCATGATGTTGACTCTTCCCTACGACAAAGCAATACTGCTCAGCACAGTACATGTGGGCATGTAGCTGGTGTGCATGGGTGCAAGTCAGAGGGCATCTGCCTACTCCTACAGGTGAATGAACATTCATAGCAACATCATGGATTTGACATTCATGCACTTGCCCATGCCACAGATTGTATTGCACACCAGCTTTATGTGTTGTATGAAGGTCAGTAGTGCAGACACGGAGTGGTGGCACTGGTTGCACACCATGACAGTATGTTATCTTTAGTATGCTCCATCGAAAGCTGGTAACAACAGTGCTACAGCAGTGCCATAGTACTAACCAGGTGTTATGCGCCCTGAGAGGCAGCCCCCCTCTCATTAAATGTACATTTGTGCATTGGACTTCAATGTATGTGCTTCAGTGTGCATACACATCTGCCGTTGGACATTCCACTGTGACCCCAACAGTTATGACCACACAGACAGCTCACAGTCATGTTTCTTTCCAAATTTTGTCCCCACATGCTGTTGTCGCCACATCAAGCTCCTTGGTAGAGCAATGTGGGTTGAGTGTTTCTGAACTTGGCAGGGGCAACCAGGATTGCGTGAAAGTTGTCAACATGAGCACCTAAGACTGCATTAGAGTAACACTAACACCTGATCCAATTTGTGTCCTGTAGTCTCATTCTGACCATGTGATGACGCTGAATTTCATCTGTATGTGGTTGTTGTTGTTGTGAGGTCTGATGCCACAGAATTCCATTATTTTTACTGACCTAGATGATTACATTCTATGGTTGCTAATTATTCTCTCTTTAACATTGACATATGTTAATAGTGATATTGATGACAGTAATGCTATATGTAATGACTTACTTTCATGTTTGCATGATTTGATAGTGGACAGATAGGGATAGGGTTTACACTACAATTTCCATTGTTGACTGCCATTCACACATGCAGCACTATGACTCATATGCATACCTCTGTCATGTGTGGCCTGATTTGATGGCTCATTTCATTATTGTTTTGTATATGTTCATACTGTTATATATTATGATTATGTTATGTATGATGCTCAATGTGAACATCTACAGGGTCATTTCCACTACATATAATCTGTGCTGCTGTTGTGGGGCAACACATGAACATCAATGTTTACTCTGTGTAATTCTGTATGTGTGGCTTGTCATGACTGAAAAATGTGTGTTAAATGTTGCCACGCTGCCTGAGCTAGGACTTGTGGTCACATTCTCCATCACCCTTGCCTGTTTTTTTCCCCCCATGTCCTCCTGCTCCTCGTCTGACTGTTGTGACATGTCATCCTCAGACATCTGAAGTTCTTGATGTAGGCCACCCACACCTGCAGCATGCAAATCACTATGTGTAGTTGTTAACATATTGTGTAGCATGCCACACACTCTAATCATCTCTTCCACTTTTCCATGTTGTATTGCAGTGCACCCCAAATGTGTCCAGACTGAATCTGTCTTTCATCATACTAAACACATGATCAATGGTGTTTCCTGTTGCAGTTTCTGCTCTATCGTATGTCTCTTCAGCAGTGTTGGATGGGGCTCTGTATGGCGTCATTAGTCACAGCTCAAGTGGAAACCTGCAGTCACCTCTTGGTGGGTAGGAGATAGCACATATATTGTATTCATGCAAACTGTTGACTGGTGTCTATTCTGCTTACATCCTAGCTGTACTCCTGTACTTACCCAGTAGTAGTTTCTCAGGTGTTTTGTCATGTTATAAAGCAGCCTTCAGACCACTTTCCCTCCATATAGCAGCATCATGAACACTGCCAGGGTGTATCACCATGATATTCGTCATGCTGCCATCTGCTGACCACACCACCTGACAGTTCAGCAACAGCCACCCCTTTCTATTTACCTGCCTGGTGCATGACATTTTGCCAATCCCTTACTGTAGATGGGAAGTGGATATATTCATCTATTTTGGTGCACATTAATGCCAGGAATTGTGAGAAGATGTGACTGGCATCTGTTTGGGACACTCCTGCAGTCATCCAGCATATGTTGTTGGAATGGTGCAGATGCCAGTATATCTAAGCTCATACAGACTTTCAATTCGACAGGTATAGAGTTGTCTCACAATGTATGTACAGACATGTGTGGAGTGTACATGTTACACACAGTCTGCATCAGTTCTCTGTCTAAGCAGTACCTGTCAGTTATTTCCTGCTCTGACAGTTGGCTTAGTTGTTATCTGGCTCAATGTCTAGCTGTCTACCTTCTGTGATGCTTTGCCATATCTTCCTGTATGGTTTGCAATACCACAGCCTGTTGTATTTCATTCACTGTTAGTTACATACTGTTTTTTTTTTGTTCAGTAATAATACAGATTACAAGCATTACAAGCATGAGATGATTAACCATGACAGATACAGTCAGTCTTTACATCCAGCACGAACTGTGTTTTAATAAGTTCTGTGATAAGCCGCAAACACTGAGACTGTCACTGTTTGCAGGTACTAGTAGAAGGCAAATGTACCACTATTGTAGAAGCTTATGCAAATGCACTAGTGTTTTTATGGTATTCATTATTGCCCAATAGTTCCCAGATATCAGATAAAGCAGCACAGTATAAAGGTATGAAGTGTAAATATGGCTGTATTATGGTACTTAGAGCTGTATTTACAGTGGTACACACAAATCATACTTAACATACACAAAGAAAATGCAGACCTTCTCTTGCAGGTAGAATATCTTAGAACATTGCAGGACAAAGTCACGGAAGCTTCTGCAGTAACTCGCTAAATGATACAATGGAAACAAAGTTTTTCTGTTTTACCACTAGCCCTGAGGTTTCTGCTGCCACTTATCTGCCAAATGAAGTCCTCAAAAGCTGCCTCAATGCCTGAGGGGTTTGCAAAGAGTCATGGTTGATAACACATTAAATAAATGCATTGTAGTAGGTAAGAAAGTAACCAATCAGTGCAATCATAAGATGGATAGCAGGAACTTTGAATTTCAAACTTCACATCTGGGACTTTTCAGGACAGTCGATGAAACTGGGGAGTAAGCAGCCTACACTCCACAAGAATCTTGTTATTTATGCAGCTGTGTGGGCATGACCTCCGTGGTTCTCATTATAGTCCTTCAGTAGGGCCAAGTAAATATCTATATTTTAGCCAAAATAGAACTACCAGGCTACCAAAACTTGTTAGAGATTTGGAATGCATGGCTAAGCTTAAATAGGCCCCAATGGTTGTTAGCCTAGTATGCACCTATGAACCTGTGAACGTATAAAGAGACACCTCCCAGGCCCATGCTTATACTTATGAAGGGTACCAGAACTCTTCAGAAATTGGGATACATGGCTAGGCTTAAAAAGGGCCTTGTTGTCGTTTGCCTAGTAAACACCTATGAACCAATCTAAGTATGTATAGCTGCAGTTTGTTTGTTTGATTATTTATTTCCAGTTTGATTACTGGGGAAGTCCACTGGGTCCAGAGAGCCCGTTTTCAGTGGAGGCCAGGGGAGAAAAGCTCCATGAAACAGATTACAGTAAAGATAGCAGTCCAAGGGTAGGAGATTGGCATAATGGTTAAAGTGTCTGCCTTACAAACAAAAGGTGCAGGGTTTGATTCTGACATGGGGTAATTGGCTAGGCTTAAAATAGCCCACAAGGGCACTTAGCCTAGTACTAAACTATGAACCTATGAACCTATAAAAATAAAAGTACAAGTACAAATACATATCAAATATATATATCAGTTAAAAATGTATTAATGGCAGTTATACCTGGGGCAATATTTTTTAACTTAAAGTTTTAAGTTTAAGCTTCCATATAAGCTGTCACCAGCTCAAGCTAACAATACATCTCTTTAATGTCTATTTTAAAAGAGAGCTCCTCAGGACCGCTGCACTCTCCATACTGCCCTCTAGGGTCAGTTTTGAAAACTTGGTCTTGACTTCTACTTGATTGTTGGGTACTGCTCTAAAGAAAAAAATCTGAATAATGTAATATTTCCATCAGATTTTAATATAAATTATACAGAGCAGCCAATTCTGAATATTTACTACATATATGTATATATATATATATATATATATATATATATATATATATATACATATATTGGTCTGACAAACCTTGGACTGGCATCTGCTAGAACACACCTCATCACTAAGGGCTTTTTATCCAGAAAAAAGGAGGTCATTGTCCCACTGAACTCATCCCTCATTAGACCCATTATAGAGTACAATGCCCCATTTGGTATGTACCTCACAAGACATCTGCAACAACTGGAAAGGCCACAGAAATACCTCACTAAAATAATCACAGGCCTAAAGCAGATGCCCTATGCTCCGTCTAAAAAAAACTCCATCTATACTCTGTCACATATCGCCTGTTCAGAGGCGATCTCTGCTTAACATACAAGGCCATGTCAAACCCAGTGCTGTTGGATGCTACACTTAAAGAAATCCCAATTCTCAGAGCCACACGCTCCAGGGATCTAAACCTGGTCATAACAATGAACAAAACATGCTGGAGGGATATGTTCCTGACCCAGAGACTCCCCAGACTCTGGAATAGACTGCCCATACATTTCAAGCAGATAGCCTCTTTGTTCTTCTTCAAAAGGAACCTTCAGGATTAGATGAGAGATAGGAAATTCACCCCGGGGATCACGTCAGTCACCCTGCTAGACAGGGGACCAGGGAAGTAAATATACTAAACCGAATATCATTGGTGCTACTGAAAAATGTCTAACAACAGCTCCATGTGTCCTGACCCAAAATATATCATCTCTGTAGCACTTCAACCTTATAAGTATAACTGAAGGAGATAATTTTTATCTGTTTATTTATTTACAATCAGCTAGACTGAAGGCTTTTAAAAATATCAACTAGCAAACCTAAGTAGAAATCAAATAAGGTCTTGTGTGAGTGTACTACCAGACAACAGAAGACCCCCTAAACTTTTACATCATAACATGCTATTTCCCCTCCCAACCACTTCCATTAAAAACTTTTGAGGGCACCCTACCGCCATCTGTTCCTGCACTAATGTGAATAATATTTCCATTGTTGTAAATTACTTCAACATGCACTGGTGTATCAGATCTCAGCCATACTCAGCAAATATTTCCCTCCTTATATGAACATTGCACCATTTGCTCATGTCTTCTAGATATTCACATCCAAAGTAAAAATAAATCACACAATTCTGTACCAGGTACAAACAAAGTCACCTTTCAGCCTTATCCACCCAAATATACTTAATCCTTTAAAGTATGGTCACCTTCTGGTAGCCACCTCTTTCTCAGCCAAATGACCCAGTGTACGTTCCAAATCAGTAACCTTCTGAATGTTCCAAAGAGACCTTTAAAATGTCTTCTTATTAAAACTCATTGGTCATACATGTTTTTCAAATTGAGCAACAAAGATATACAGATATCAGTTTAAAATCTGCCCCTGCCCTTCCAATACATCTACTTTCCAATCAGGACGAAGCTGTTCAGGTACCTGCCTTTTATTCCTTTACTTTTTAGTTTTACTATGGTTAGGAAGGTGAACTAGTACAAGGACCATTTTTGCTCATGACCCAAGTGCAAATGCATAGTTGCAGTGATAGAACAAAAACGAGAGTCATTCAGTTACACTGAGAGTAATTCTGACACAGAAAATCTGTTGTATAAAAAACATCTGTTGTATAATAAATAAATCTCCTTGTTCTTTCCTGTTATACGTCATTCCACTTTTTCTTCGATGTTATACACTATAATAAAAAGACATAACATTGTACAGAGTCAGCATTGATAACATTGCAATGAACTGCAACACAACCATTCGCATAGTTACAAAAAGAGAAGTTCACCTTTGGGTGGGGATCAGCTGAAGGTACTGCATGTTTAAGTTTACAAATAAAATTAAAAGGAGCACTAAAACTTGTGAGATCCCTGACTCAAACCTCCAAAACTGCCACATTATGAAATTAAGGGATGTGTTTTGGTTTAACTGCTAATTTATAGGGGAAACTGAGAGCTGAGCCAACTACATTACACTCTATAACGAGTGCATAAAAGCTTTAAAATACAGGAAGGAAAACTTTCCTAAAACAGAATCAGTGCCATTCTTTTAAGAATCCCCGAAATTTGGGGAGGGAGATCAATTTACTCACAAACTGAACCCTTTCCTGCTACAAATATTTCACTCCTAAAGAATGATACCTTGATCTCAGATCCCTCCTGCGTAGTAAATCTACGTGGTGAGTTCCTTGAAGAGCCCTGCAAAGAACATCAGTCCCACCTAAGATGGGTCTTCACCCCTGGCAAGACATAACTCAGATGAATCCACCTTCCCCTTCACTTCCATTACCTTAAAGGACAAGAACAGCTCTCTCCCCATTGTCATTCAGGCTTTATTCAAAATTCACCAAACACTGCCTCTCTCCCCATTGTCATTCAGGCTTTATTCAAAATTCACTAAACACCGCCTCTCTCCCCATTGTCATTCAGGATTTATTCAAAATTCACTAAACACCGCCTGCGCAGAACAATAGCTAACAACTCAAGAAACTGTAGAAATAATCTCCAATTGGTTATACTTCTTAATACGTTTTACTTTGGTATGCATCTTTGCCTCAATTACTTCAGCAGAGCCATACTTTTATATTTAAACACTATACAGCCATAAGTATGCATCCATCTACCAATTTGCAGCTGAGTGTTTGAATATACATTTATGGTTCTTATAAAGTCATTGAGATGAAAGTGGATTATTTACTAAAAATTCTTAAAAAAAACTGTTGCACTTTCCATGATGTCTCCTTATCACTACAAATTGTCAGTCATGGTGCTCAATTTAAAATCACCCGTTGGTGGCATTCTGTCAAATTTATGCCCCACCAGCATACTTCCTATCTGGACTAAGCTTTTTAGAATAAGTTGACACTCACCTCATTGTTTATCTCAGTGTTCATAATCTTTTTCATTCTTGTCATTTCATATTTAGACATAGGCTCTATACCTGAACATAGACACCTGATCATAGGATGATAGAAAATAAAACCAGTTGAGTCATAATGCCATTTGCACATTGCCTACAGCAACCTTCTTGTTTTATCCCGTTCCCCTAAACTGCAAATTATGAAAGCCCCAGAGTAAGGTTATGGGTACCCATCCAGTCATCTAGGTTTAATTTAAAGAAAGATAGGGTGCTACATTTTCAACTTGCAAGGAACGTTTGTTCTAGAAGTAAGGTAAGTGTTGAGTAATAAATTTCTCTCTTCAATGTGTTTATGTGCTGGTGTACATTAAAGTCCCTAGCTCTGTTTGTTGTGGAGCTATTTGATTTGTGATGATATAGAAGATCTGGAAGGATTGGGTTCCTAGTGATACAGAATGTAAGGCATTGATCGCTGTGCAAGAGCCTACAGGAAAATCATTAAAGGAATAGCAGTTCAACCCTTGCCCAGTAGTGCAGGCATTTGGTTAAACAGCCTTTTTGGTTAAGAAACTCTGGGGTCCTTCTGTTTGGTTAATATAGCTAAAAAGGTACATCCTGAAGAGTGTTACATTCAGTAATTGGTCTAATTAGGGCTGCATGAAGAGTGATAACTTCTTTTGACCTTGATGGTATGCCTTTACATATTAGTTGTACTAAATAAAAGACGTTTCTGACTGCTGATGCTACATGGTGGTCAAAGGAGAGGGGCTTATCAACACAAGTTCCATGATTCCTGACTACATTATCATTTTCAGATTGCAGTATTAGCTATACTGTGCATTGAAGGAGAGGGCTGCTTAGCAAATCTGACAACACTACACTTTTTGCATTTAATTTTAACACTTTTCTCATGCACTGATTGTTTTCAAGGGTTAGTTCCTGCTATCATGGTTGACAATCAGAGGCAGATTTGAAACTAAGCCCATTTTTCAGACATCTGCAAACTTAGATATCCAAAGGTCCTGTTTGCTGCTCTGGGTATCTGGGAGAAATATGCTGAAATGGAGAGATCCCAGTACTGAGCCCTGGAGCACATCACTTGTAACCATCATACTTTCTGAGAGGTACCTGTCACTATAACTAGCTGGGTTTAATGTTTCACTCAGTTGTCTATCCATCTTATCATGTATGGGTCTACTTTTAAGGCATTCAACTTGTTTATGACACCAGCATGATGATACAGTCTCAAAATATCCAGAGGAGCTGATTGAACAGAATGATCACTGTCAATGGCCTGTATAACCTCCTCAAAGAAGTAAACTAAACTGACTAGGCAGGATCTGTCTTTGACAAAGTCTAGCTTGATAATTTTTTATATTGTAAATTATGGTGTATTCCATGGCTTTGCAAATCAAGCTAGTTGGGTTAATGAGTCTATATTTTCCTGGGTCAGTTGTAGGGTTGCAGCTCAGTTTGCCATGCTTCAGGGACAAAGGCTGTAACTAAGTGCAAGATAAACAACTTAAGGAGGGGCTCCACAAAGTCATGTTTGGTTCTATTTATTAACATTGGGGTAAATTATTGAGCCACATGGAAAAAAAAAAAGTATTTGTGATTTCAGAGAGACCCTTCAATATGCATTCCTTTCTGATATATTAGGAAATATAAGAATTTGGGGAATTTGTGGAATGAAGGTAGTTCAAGGGTAAATTCTGTACTAAATTTTTTAGTAGTTTATTTGCTAATTCATCTGGGTCTGAATGTGTGAGATGCCATTTTGGATAAATTCAGAATACCCTTTGATGTTACTTCTTAGCTGTAATTTGCCCAAAGCAGGACTAATAGTTACCACTGCGTTCAGAAACTATTTATTTATTTTATCTTACGGAGATGTGTAGTTGTTTGTGGACCTGCTGGAGGGATTACTGTAAATAATGTATTACTTTCAAATATCCTTCAATTTACTTTGGGCTTGTAGGATTTCTGTAGATTTGTTAATGCATGTCACAATTCATGAAACGCTTTTCATGAATTACGGAGTAGCTGTGACCATAACAATGAAAACCACGTCTATGACTCCACACATTCCTGTGCAAAACATGGCTGTCATGAAACACAAACTGAGATGGACATAGAAAATGTAACAGACATGAACTACTATGCCTTCAACATGATCTCGATATATGAGAAGAGAGGTATATCACCATACATCTCAGATGACATGGCCAAAAAAAATGGGGCTTCCATACTTCTACTTCAGCTTTTCAACCACACACACACATACACACACACACACACACACACACACACACACACACACACACACACACACACACACACACACACACACACACACACACACACACACACACACACACACATACACATTGACAGTGAAGAAATCAGTGAAGTAATGCAACATCCCAGACATCCCCCCAAATTATAAAGTAAAACAAGCTATGTGTATGGTTGGAATGAAAGTATTGTTACATTAAATTTGGGCTGCCCACACAATACATGCGCTATAAGAAGATAGATAGAAAGAAAAATGTGTATGGCCAGTAAAAGGAAAGAGTGGATAACTGGGGGGGGGGGGTTGTAGGAATACTGAATAGTGTAAGTATGAGGTAGAAAATCAAAGAAGTACGAGATGGTGGTAACTTAGGGGTGATATACAGGCCATTTCAGGGCTAAACATTTTTGGAGACACCTGTAAATATTAATGGGTGAATATTGGAGCCAGTAATATAGATTTCTAAGGGATCATTGGACTTAGTTTGGCCAGCAACACTGTAGATATAGATGTGGTATGAGGGAAGGGGATATATATAAGAGAGCAGCTGTGGAAAGAAGAGACAGGAGTGATGAACTCTGCAACTTGGGAGTGTCTGCACACTTAATCTGTTAGAAGGGAAAAGTGTGCAAAGGTTAAAGAGAACAGGGACAGACATAGTAATGCTGCATTTGGTTTATTAAAAAAAAAAAAGAATGTGTGTGGTCACCACTCACAGTAGAAGTAAAGGATCTCATACTGTATTGTACCATTTGCTTTCCTTCGCACTTCCATATAGAAGCTTCACTTCTACCTCACGTGGCGACCACACACATATTTTTTATGTGCACATCAGTTTGTGTTTACACAGGAATGTGTGGAGTCATAGACATGCGGTTTTCATTGTTATGGTTTACATTCATGACCTACATCACATATGATGGTAAAACTGACTATGGGCATACCTTATAGCAATGTGTCATTCTGAATGTTTTCTGGCTGTGGATAGTGTCACAGTGAGTATGTTATGTATCTATATAGTTGCAGTTATGTATATTATTTACTTTCTTTCTTCTCATGTGGTTGACAGAGAAGGGACCCTTGGAAATTCACCCTAAAACGCCAAAGATTAGCAAATGCTAGTCCACTGCATGGCATGTGTTGGCAATGATGATTCCATGTTGTATCATATAAATGTGTCGGCTATATATGGGCAGTCCTACTTTATTGAATGCATAGGCTGCCACTGTACCATTCATGTATATAACCTGGTACTGCTGGTTTATATTGTAACATTAAATTATGCCTTCTTTAGCCTATGTTGCATTTCCTCATGCATTCCTTATTCACATAAATTTGCATATTGGCAATTTATTATTAAAACCAAATACACCTCGAGATTGGTTAAACACTATGACTCTCTCAAGCTACTCCAGGTTCAACTAAATATAGATAAAACACCCTACCACATCATTGCTAGCTACAGGTCCATCACCATAAACTAAGAGAAGCACACTGCCTACTTTGACTTACTAGAGTCACTTACTGTACAGCCAAACACTTTGGCCATGGGAGATTTCAACTATTCTTCCATTGCCTGGGTAACATACACAAGTACATACATGCTCACACTGAGGTTCCTGGACTTTGTCAATACAAATGCCCTGGAACACCTAGTCTGCACCCCCACAAGGAGCTCAAATGTCCTTGACTTAGTACTAACCAGAAAGGGGGATGACTGCACTAGCCCCTGTGTGTTACCTTCCCTGTTAAGGTCAGACTCTAAATTTGTCTCATTTGAAATAATGATCAGACCGGACATCCCCACAGTAGCAAAAGAACTCTGAAAAATTTCTCCAAAGCAAACTACAGGCTACTAGGTGATGATATAAAAAGTTTCAAACCCCCCACTAACACAGCCAACAATGACTCCTGTATAGAGGGGTACACAAATGCCCTCTATAACCACCTAAACAACTGTATAGACTTGGCTGTACCTGACTAGATCAAAACCAGGTCCTCCAGAAAAGCAGGCCACCCTAGTGGACCTCAAGTATAAATATTTTATATAAGAAAAGGACGAAACTGATGTCTAAGAACAAGAGTGAACTTAGCAGAAGAAGAGTACACTCCACAGCTTGAACTAGTCCAGTTTTCAGGCTAGTGCTGAATTCAGGACTGTGACACTAGTTTCTGAGTTGCCCATACCTTACTTGGATAGAAGGAAGTTTCTCTGTTCACCTATGAGAGAGGGGAGCTTTGAGCAGCCTACCTGTCCCTGGGGGAGTGGTTCCATCCCAGAAGTTAGTAGTTTATTGGCCATTTTGAGCTAATTTCTATCTCTTTCATTTCCCTACTATAAAAACTGCGTTTGCATGGTTTTGCACACCGGGCAGCGCCAGTTAGCTACGGTGAAATTATTCCCGGCTCCACTAAGTCTCCTCTTCAGTTTTTCCCTTGAAACTAGTCTAATTCTCAACCTAAGCACTCAAAAAGCATCCTACAGCCCAGCACTTGCTCAGACCTAATAGCAAGCACTAATATACTCTGAAACTTGATTGCCCAGCAGGGCAGTCTTTTTATTCACCCCTCACCAACCAAGTGACTAAGCAGCTCACCCTACTATTCAGGAATGACCAAAGGGCAATTTCAGGTGTACTCTGCAGTCCAGCTGGTGAATCTGGGTATCCTGAGGCAATGTTACAACTGCCTCATGTACACAGACAACCCTCTCCTCCTACCACAAAACACTAACATATGCGAGAGATGCAATTATACAGCCAAACTGGAGGCTAAGCTGTCTTCACCCAAGACTGGAACAGACAGTCAAGAGGAGAAGGTTAACACTTGCACCACACCTCCAGCCACACATAGACCTACTAAAACAGCACTGGCAAAAAATACACATAAATACACAAAATCATACTCGGAGGCCCTAAATAAAAACCTGCAAAAGCATCAGAGACCTCCAAAGCAGAAACCCAAACAACCTGCACCTCCCGTCACAAATCAGACAACACATAAAACGCAAAATCAGTGTGCCACACAATCACAGCCCTTAAGGAAAAATAACATACCTAACACACTAGTAATAGGTGACTCTATTGTCAGGCACACTGACATCCCACTCATTAGTCTGAAAAAGCAGAAGATTACTGTTAGTTGCCTGTCGGGAGCCAGAATCCACCACATAATACAAGCACTCAGGTCACTCCAGAACAAGTACAAATATGACTCTGTCATTGTTCATGTCAGTGTGAATGACCTGAGATGTACCTCCCTGGACTACATGAAAAGAGACATGGAAGAGCTCTCTGATCATGTAGTCTAGGCTGGTATGACCCTGACCTTGAGTAACATCCTGCCCTCACCAAGAATGATACCTCAGTATAAAGAAAGAATGATCAATTTCAACAACTGGCTAAGCTTCTGGTGTCATTCAAAGGGGATCCAATGTCTGTCAGCCTGAGATGACATGCTTGACAAGCCGCATTGCTTCGCAAAAGATGGCTTGCACCTATCATCCCTAGCCTTTCAAATACTGGCCAAGGCTCTTGGTGCCCCCATAGTGCCTTTTTTAGGCAAGGCTCAAAAGTCAAACCCACCTTCGTAAACAGCACAATTAACAAAAAACTGAGGGTTATGCTACTCAACGCCAGGAGTTTAAATCTGAAAATGTACGTGCTCGAAGCACTCCTCAGTTTGGAGAACGTCGACATCTGTGCAGTAACTGAAACCTGGTTCAAGGCTCCAGAGAGTACCCCAGCACTACCGGGCTACAATTCATACCACATGTTTCAGCCACAGAACACAAAAGAAGGAGGTGAATCTATATTCATCAAGAATACCTACACCTCCAGGTTATTGGCACAGCATGATACCTCTGAGATCATCCATGTGCAACTAACATCGGGCAAATCTGCAATGCAAATTGTGGCCTGCTACAGATCACCCTCCATGACCCAAGACCACCATTCCACCTTTCTGGAGACACTGGAAAACATGAAGGTCCTACCGAACACCCTGATATTGGGCGATTTCAATTTCCCTATCATTAACTGGGAAAACTACTCGAGTACAAACTCCCAGGCCCAGCGTTTCCTGGAATTCATCAACTCAAATGCCCTGGATCAGCTGGTAAACTCCCCTACCAGAGGTGAAAACATATTGGACCTGATCATCACCAACATGGGAGACAGGTGTTCCACACTGGATGTCAACCCGTCACTGGTTAGATCAGACCATAAACTAATCACTCTGGATGTCCACACCCCACCACCACCCTCAACTAAGGAAACCACAGTAAAAAACTTTTCTAAAGCAAACTTCACCTTACTTAAGACAGGGGTGGTAAGTTTCACAGCCCCCATGCTAAAGGATAACGCTGCCCAAGATGCAGAAACCTTTACAATTGCACTCTATGAGCACCTACAAGGATGCATGGATTGTGCCATCGCTAGCAAAACCAAGACTCACTCCTCTAAGAGAAGGAAACCAGTTTGGTGGACCCCTGCCATAAACAGGCTATACAATAGAAGGAGGAAACTAGTTCAGAAAAATAGCAAATCCCAAGAAGGAAAGACATCCCTGATCAGTATCAGTAAGTAACTAAGGTCCCTCATAAAATCATCCAAGGCTAACTTCAAAAGAAAAATAGCCAAGGATTCAAAAGGTAACCACAAAGCCTTCTTTAGCTATGTTAAGAATCTAAGTGGCAACTCACAGATATGCACTGAACTAGTGCAAAATAGCACATAATATACTGAACCTACTGATATTGCCAACATCCTGGCAGATAGATTCAGTGCAAACTTTACCCCCCTCTCAGCCCCAAAAGGGCCCACAACAATACCGGAAAAATGTAATGTCCCAGAAATCGCAGACACACAAGTGAAAACAGCCCTTTCAAAAGCCAAAAACACAGCACCAATGGGGCCAGATGGTGTCCTAGGCTGCATCTTGCACGAACTACAGAACAAACTTATCCCCAACCTAAACACACTGTTCAAGCTCAGCCTCTCCACAGGCTACATGCCCATAGAATGGTGCACAGCAATGTTTTTTCCTCTCCACAAAGGAGGTGACAAAACTGGCCCTGGTAACTATTGCCCCATAAGCCTATCTAGCCTGGTTTGCAAGGCTATGGAGCGCATCATCATGGAACTCATTAACAAAGACATTGGGAACCTCCAAACACTTGACCCATCCCAGTTCAGCTTTGTTAAGGGTAGATCATGCCTACTAAGCCTGGTTGACTTCTTTGAGACAGTTATTAAGGCCATAGATGAGGGAAAGATGGTTCACACAGCCTACCTTGACCTAACCAAGGCTTTTTACACCATTCCCCACTCGGGTATTACAGAAAAACTCACCAGCCTGAACATAAGCCCCTACATCACAAGATTGGTTGCCAACTGGCTTACAGACAGAACTCTCACAGTAAGAATAGCGGGCTCCAGGTCCGACTCTAAACCAGTCACAAGTGGTGCCCCACAAGGCTCGGTCCTGGGAACCCTACTGTTCGGCATATACTTCTCAGAAGTAGATACAAACACAGGAGGACTATGGCTAACCAAGTTCGCTGATGACTGCAAACTGGGAGCCATAATTGACTCTCCGGCTGACACGGACATCCTCCAAAAGGGCCTTACTGAGATGGACACCTGGTGTCAAAGTCATGGCCTCAAGCTAAATGCCAAAAAATGCATAGTCATCCCATTTGGGAAAAACAAAACACCCACAAATTACTACATAGGTGGCAGCCCCCTTAATACAGAAGAGGTAATAAGAGATCTGGGGACCCAGGTAGATAGTAATCTCTCCTTTGACAATCATATTGCCAAAGTAGTTAGGAAATCTTCTAGGTGGCCCATCTAATTACTAAAGGGTTCGCATCTAGAAATAAAGATGTTATAGTGCCCCTCTACTCATCACTTATCAGACTCATCATAGAGTACAATGCCCCATTTGGGATGTACCTCACAAGACACTTCCAACAGTTGGAAAGACCACAAAAGTCCCTTACCAAGAGAATTACTGGCCTCAAAATATGTCCTATGCAGCCTGACTGAAAAAACTCCTGCTGTACTCAGTGGCATATCGCTTATTCAGAGGTGATCTCTGCCTGGCTTACAAAGCCATGTCCAACTCAGAATTGATGGACATGCTCCACATAGAAAAATCCAAGTCACTGCGAGCCACTTGCTCTAGTGAGCTAAACCTCACTACAACAATAAATAGAACATGCTGGAGGGATAGATTCATGTCACAGAGACTCCCCATGCTTTGGAACAAAATTCCAAACTACATTAGGCAGAGCCCCTCACTAACACTCTTCAAGAGAAACCTTGGCGAGTGGATGGGTAACAGAAAATACACCCTTGGGATCACTTCATTGTCTCTGCTTGATAGAGGATCAGTTAATTAATCAATGGGGAGATGAAAGCCGACACACTCTGGCTAGGCTTATAAATGCCCTCGGGCAGATAGCCTAGTACCTACCTATGAACCTATGAATAAGCAAATCAGATATTTTGTAAAGTCCTCTAAAGCTAGTTATGATGCAAAATTAGCATCCTTAGCTAAGGATAATCATAAGGCATTCTTTAACTAAGTCTGAAATCTAAAAGGGAATGCCCGACTATGTGCCGAACTTATAGTGGACGGTACCTCTCATACTAAACCTGAGGAAATAGCCAACCTGCTAGCTGACAGATTTGTGCAAACTTCACTCCCCTGTCCCCATCAGCCATATCCTAAAGCATACCTGACACCAGTCCTCTACCTAGTATCTCCAAAGGGCAGGCTATATCTATGCTCTCCAAGGCCAAAAACACAGCCTTTATGAGAACAGATAACATCCCAGGCTGTTTAGTAAACAATCTAAAACAAGATCTAGCAGACCCACTTGGCATTGTCTTTAAACATAGCCTGAGAATTGACTTTGTTCCAGCAGAGTGTAAAACAGCAGCAGTAATCTCCTTGCATAAAGGGGTCCATCAACCAACCCTGAGAAATATAGACCCATAAGCCTAACCAGCCTTATCTGCAAGACCATGGAAAGAATCATCATGGACCTTATCAATAAGGATATAGCAACCTTCAGCCTTTTGTCCTGACACAGTTTGGCTTTGGTAAAGGTAGATCATGCTTATTGAACCTGGTTAACTTCTTCAAGAATGTCACCAAAGCCCTGGATGAAGGCAAAACAGTACATACTGCATATCTTGACTTAGCCAAGACTTTTGACACAGACCCCCACTCAGGTATCAGTGTGAAATTTTCCCAGCTGGGGATTAACCCATAAGTCGCTAGACAGGTAGCCAAATGGCTCACAGACAGAATGCATACTGTCAAAGTATGGGGATTCCACCTCTACCAGTAGACCAGCTATCAGTGCTGTACCACAAGAATCTGTGCTGGGCCCTCTACTGTTTGAATTCTATTTCTTGGAAGCCCAGTTGAAAGTAGATGGCCTGTGGCTTACCAAGTTCAGTGATGATTGCCAACTGGGCACAATCAGTCAGTCCTCAAATGATGTAAACATATTACAAATGGGCCTAACACAGCAAAATTATTAGTGCCAAAGCAATGGACAAAAACTAAATGCAAAAAAGTGCATTATTATCCCCTTTGGCAAAGAGGAAGCCCTTGCAAACTATAATATTCTCAACACTCCCCTAAGCTCAAAGTGAGTCAAACCCAGTGGTGTGAGATTTGGGAACTAGTAACAATCTAAACTGCAATCACCATATGTCCACAGTGTTAAGGAAAGCCTTTTATGTTGCACATCTCATAAGTAAGGGCATCACATCCAAGACTAAGGATGTTATAACCTCTCTGCATTTGACCCTCATCAGACCACTAATCCCTTTTGCATGTATCTTATCAGACACCTGCAACAACGTGAAAGGCCACAGAGGTTGCACCCCAAGGAAATTCAAGGCCTCCAAAACATGACCTACATGGAAAGACTGAAAGTTCTGTCACTGTACTCTGTATCCTACAGGCTGCTGAGAGGCGTGTTGTGCCTGGCCTACACAGCAGTATCTCACCCTGCCCTAATGGAAATGCTGCATATCCGCAAATCAAATGGGACAAGAGTCACTTGCTCCAGGGATCTCAACCTGGCCTGGTACATTAACAGAACTTTCTGGAGAGACAGATACAGCTCCCAGAGATTGATACTCCACTGAATTAAACTCTGAATTCATGTGAAGCAGAGATCCTCAATGACCCTATTCAAGTGCAACCTGAACAATTGGATGGGAGACTTCAAATTCACCCAGGGATGGCACCTATGTCCCTCATGGATGGGGCAATTGTTGCTAATCATAGATTCACTCTGCGAATAACAACCATCTAACCAAGGTCAAGTTAGGGAACATGGGTATAACATGGCTAGACTTGTAAAGGCCCTAGGGTCATTAGTGTAACCTCCTATGAACCTATGAATCTATGATGTGTATATATATATATATATATATATATATATATATATATATATATATATATTGATTTAGGTATATGTTTCTGCACATATTCTGATCAACAGGGAAACCATTGTACCTTGGGAATATGAGCAGTCCTTGTCTCCATGATATTGTGCTGTAATGATGTTCACAGGACTGTTCTTTGTTCAGTCATATTGTCATAGTTATTTATTCCACATGTTGTTGTACATTGGCATGACAGTATATATGTGTATGTGATACCAATTCTTAGCTTGTCATCTGCAATGCAGTCTGCCCATGTGACATACACCGCCATTGGTTTCAGCATAGTTTCGGTTGACTGCTACACCACCTTATGTGGCATACACATGCATTTCCAATGTGTCCCCTTACATAGTGGTGCCCTGCTTTATCATTTGCCTATGTAGCTTTGCTGCCATGTACTCCATGATGTTGGCCTGTTTTGTCTACCTCCCTTCCCCCTTTATAGGTATGAAATATATCTTGAACATATGCACAGTATCTGTTCACCTTCCTTGGAATTCTTGTCCATTTTCATGTAGTTATTTTCTTAGAAGGTCAACTTGTGCTAACCCTACGGGCATTTTACAGTTGCAGGACATATGAACACAAGGTGCTGGCTACTGCTTGCAATACATCCTTGTTCTTGTTATACTTGTGTGTTAAATACTGACCAGAGTAATTTCTCAGACTTTGCATGTGCAGCCTGATAGTTGATATACAGCATTAATTGTAGATTTCAGAACGTATATTACTACATGTCATTGTTGTGTGTATGTGTATTGATATTGCTTTCTGATAGCTTCCTTTTAGGCCAATGCAGGTCATATATATATTTCTACACTTGTGTGTTGCCTTTGACATGGCATATGTCTGAGACGGGTCTAGGACTATTCACTAAAAGCACATGTCACTGAAACACATTTGATTGTGCACAATTCACTGAAAGCTCAATTCACTGAAAACACAATTCACTGAAACACATTTCACTGAAAGTTATATATGGCCTTTTCCTCACTGTAGTGCAACCCTGGAGTTAATATATATTAAGGGGGGTGTGGGGGGCACCATCCCCACGTTGGGGGGTTTAGGGGGCATAGCCCCCCACCTATTTTAAATATTTTGAACTATATACATGGATACTTGCAATTCCACTAAGTTACTCTTTTCTGAACATAATATATATCCAAACTATGTGGGGGGCTATGCCCCCCCACCTCCCCCACTGTTAAGCAATGCAATATTTGAAACTGTTAATTTGATTAGTCTAGTACTGTGTGCCGTGTATGCAGGAGTACTCAGAAATAGAATGGCACTTGATTTCATTATGGCATCAAAGGCAGGTAAGTGCATGCTCATGCACAAGGAATGCTGTTCATTTATTCCTGATAAAGAGCATACAATACATAGTCAATTGGAAATCATCCAAAAAGAGGCTGAACTGTCAGATACAAAAGTAACAGACAGTTGACAATGCTCTTGGCTAATCTATTTTGTTTTCTGGATGGGGAAGCAATTTGTTGAAATTTATAATGCTTATTGCTATTATTATTATGATTGTTGTGTTTTTATTTTTATGTAAAGTTTTAATACAAGTTCATTGTACCTTGATCAAACCCATTGTTACAGAATTTGCATGTTAGTGATTTTGAAAAGGTGTCATTTACAGATCATGTCAATGAACGTGAAGTACAGATTGAAAATGAAGAGTTAGTTTTTGTAGGTTTTGGAAAAATGCACAACAATATATTTAAAGTGTAAAATATGTTTCATAATATGAGTGTGATGCTTTCTCAGCATCAAATGAGGGATTATAAAGGGTTAAAATGAAATTGCATGTGTCATAAAATGTTAGTGTAGGTGTTTGCAACAGCATAAGTGGAAACATGGAAAAGTACGGAATGTTAAGTTTTATTTCCTGAGCCTGAGCTTGAGCCAGAGGCAGCATTCTAAAATAAAAATGTAGATAAGAAATTGCAGGTATATTTTTCACTAAACTTAGTGTTTTCTATTGATATTTAGTAATGCCTTGAAGAATAAACTATATTAGGAACTGCATTAATTAGCATTTTCTATTGGATGCTAGCAGTGGTATGATTTCATCAGCCTTGCCAGCTCTGCACGTCCTGCCCTTGGGAGGTGGATGAGTGCTTCAATGCACATGCAACATCCCAACTGAGTGTCTCACTACTCATGTATTACAAAGCTGGCTAGGGTTGTATGCTAAAAATTGCAGAGAGCCTAAGCTGCATCTATCTGTGAAAGATCAATAAACTACCAATGGTAACTCACCCCCACCCATGTTAAATCCAACCCCCCATGCCGCTAATCAAATATGGATCATATGAGGCTCTGTAAGGGCTTCATCCAATGAGTCATTGGGCCACTGAAAAAGAAGTCAGTTCATGGACATGTGGTGGCAGAAAAGAAAACGTCTTTGCCATAAGAATGCCAGGATTTAAATGAGCCAAACACATCATCTATATTTATTAATTTTTTTAAGAACATGTAATCTTCTTGTTGAAAGGATGTTATAATCTAAATCAATCAAATTAAAAATTCAGTGTTAAGTTCCAGTCCTTGGCCTGTAAGTTGTCATGTTTGTCAAATTAAAATAATGTGTCAAAAAGATATCTATAACTGAATGTTAAGTTCCAGTCCATGTCTGCTAAAAGGTCATAATGAATCAAGAAGATAGCTTAAACAGTACTGGACATTCTCACATAGTGCTTTTACTGAATATATTACTAGTGGCCTTAAAAGGATAGGACTGTTACACTTAATCATAATAAATCTCCTGTTTGTGTTTTCATTATCTTCAGTAATTCCAAATGTGAATTTTGTTTCTTGATCAGTATTCCCACACTAACTTTATCAAACTAGTGGCTAAATCAAATAACATCAAAATAGAAACCCTCATAATATTTACCAGCAAAAATATAACCTCAACCAAAGTATTCAAATCTAGGACCTCATGGTTGCAAGTATTGTTAGTTCTTTGAATACTGGACCATCTTCCATTCTAGTTATATCAACAACAAGACATATTTATTTTGTCCTAAGAAATAAGTAGGTGCTCAGTCTAATGATGCAAACTAGAATCTAGAACAATGGTTACATTTCAGCTATAGATGTTAAACATATTGTGTTGTTATGCTGGCAGTTCATGTGTCTGGCCTTTTGTATCATAGATCTAAATTGAATAGGTATCCAGGATTAATGTTTACTAAAACAAACACTACTGCCTAATGCCTAAATTCAGATTTCTAGGATGAATAGTGATCTATTAGTTAAAGGAGTCTACTCATATTGTTTGTGGGGTTTTATGTTTGTACTCCAATGAACACCTAATATTACCAGTTGGCACTACTTGGCTGAGTTTGAAAATGTTCAGGAGTTTCAATGCTGTGCTCTAGTTAGCATATAAAAATAAATAACTGAAAATATGGACCACTATAATAATATCTGAACCAATATGTATTATTCAGTCCATTCAAAATTAATGTATGTCACATCTGTTCTGAGGCACATTGTAAATATGAAGTTAACCTTTGATTAATGTCAGCTTTTCATATGCACTTTCAAACTGACAGAGCATCAGAATAAATGTTTCAGTTTCAAAAATGTATTTCAGTATTTTATTTCAGCAGCCATCTGTTATCCATACCAAATAATAGTTATATAATGGTCAGTTAGATAATATTATTCCCTGCTACTATACATAAATATATTAGTTGCCCTACAAAACTAATGATGGTATTATATAAATTTAATGCAATCCATGACAAGGATGTGCCTATTCTAATATGAGTTATCACAGGTCATCATCAATATTAGTAGACACCTTTGTTCTTTACAATTGTTGCTCAGAGTACTTATTTTGGGAAGTTATGGGTGATAGCAGCCATGTGTTCATAAATTAAAATAATTTGCTTTCTTTCCAATAGTTAATCAACATGGTCCTTTAATTAAATTATGGCATCAGAGTTAAACTATTATGTCACCGATACTTAAGGACTCTTGCACACACACATACCCCACTCATGAGTGAGACAAATCAATATAAACATGTGTCATTTTATTGATACCTGAATGTAAAATTTCTAGTGCTACTAACATATACTGTGGTATGTAATTATAAGTATTTAATTATAAGAGCACCATTCCTTGGTACAACCAAATGAATTCCAGTCTGATGTGTAAGGATAATTCATCATGTGTGCTTTCCAGACATGCTTCACAAATGTTAGACAATGTCTAAAGACAAGTGAGAAACCATTCCCTTTGCCAAACAGTATGCTCATTAAATTTGTATGCATCTTAACAGACACAGACAGTTATAGGTTTTAAGCAGGTTCATCCCAAGAGGATAGTGGGATGTACATCATGAGTAGTAAATGTGTCACACATTCTTCCTGAGTATGCACATGTGCAAATATCCTGAAATGGGAGTTAAGATGGCTAGAGCCATAGCTTCCATATTAAAGAAGCCAATATTTGTTTAATTTCTGTTTTCATTCAAACACATATCACTAAACACAGCAACCTTTACTGAGGTTTAAGTACATCACTTCATCTCACAACCAAAGAAATGCTCTAGAACACAATAAAAACAAGGGAAGAGAAAAGCACACCACGTGATGCCTGCAGCATCGTACAAAGCAGACAATACCGACATTTCTCTAAGATAGTATGCTGAAGTAGGAACAATTATGGACAGTCTGGGACATAAAGACATGGGAAGGTAAGTCTGCAATGACAATAGCTAATATATTATTTAACAAAACAACTATCATCTCAAGCTTGAACTTGGAAATTTGTATGTTGGCTATGGAAACATTTTTTTTCTTATTTATTAATTAACAGTTCTTCCAGATGACCTTTTATTGATGTGAATGGGTAGAATTAAACCATGTTTCTTAATCTAGGTATTCAGTGGTTATCATTGCAATTAATCACAGAAGTAGATCAAAATCACAAAGCCATTCCCCACGCAATAAATATAAGTAGCTATTTGGCACTCAATTGATTATATAGAAGTAAGTCAAAATCACAAAGCCATTCCCCACACAATAAATATAAGTAGCTGTTTGTCAATCAATTGATCATGTCAAAATACTGGTGCACTGTGGTTTCCTGGCTTTGTACTGAGTTCTGAAATGAAGTAATTACAATGTATTAAAAATGTCTGCCAGTTGGTGCACACATAATGTTACATTTTCTACCAGCTTAATAAAAGAAGTATCAACAACACAGGCCAACAGATGATGCAACATGTTATTCAAGGAATCAAAATCTATAGAGAGAAAAACAATTAGCAAAACAACATCTGAATATAATTTTAGCAATTATGATTACTATATGGCCTTGTTTAAAAAGGCCCAATAGTGAATAAATGTACTTGGTATCAACTAACATATCTTCTAAGGTTTTCAAGGGGAAAACTAGAAATGTTAACCTAATTTGCCAGAATAGTTTAACCTAACTTGCAATAAAGTATTATTAAAATGTTTTTTTCTCCACAAGATAAGCACTCTTTTTTTATTCAATTGATGCCAGTAAAAAATGCAGACACATTATCAGTTACTTATGCCTGTTGTAAAACATGGTGGTTACAATTCAGTTTAGTGACTCAAAAATTTACTAAGGAATTCAAAATAAATGGTATTGCAAGTGCTCAGCTCAGGTAAGGACTTATTGCAAACTTATGATAGCTTCATATGACTTAATGCCCTGTATTTAATTCATTTCTCCATCCATTTGTAATAGAAAGTTCAGTGTTTTTTTTTTTTTTTTTTTTTTGCATTCAGTAGTGACTGATCAGGTGTTATCAGTCCAGTCTACTTCACTTCAATATTGAACAAATTAGTCAGGTAACCATGAAAAATCATACTGCCAATAGATGTTTTAACAGTCTATTACATATTTGTGACATTTGCTCAAGATTTTGCACCCTGTAGTCATATCCATTCCCTCAAAGTGTCACATTTGCAGGGTAAGCCATTTTAAATTGTTGTCTTTTTGGACTAATTTCTGAATGTCCAGAAGCCATGTTCATTCTCAGTTCATTTTCAAAATAGCCATCCTAGGAAATAACCCCCAACTTCTTCAGTTCTAGTCAGCAAATGCATCAGATATATTGGAAATTTCCTAGCATTGCTTTTAGAGGTAGGCCATGTAGAAGTCAACAGCATAGTGATCTACTTACTCAGTCTATCAAATATGAGAAAACAGCTGAAGCCAGCCATGTCACTTGAGTAATTGTATCATTAACTGCTTGGTTAATAGTCTGTTGGGTGGTTTCATCTGCTAAACCACGAATGAAAATACTGTCTTTAAGTGAACTGGTGACAAGGTTGCTGATTTAAGCAGGTCAGTTGTACTACTTACAAAGCCTAGCTTAGGCAATATGTATTTTAATTATCTTTTTTGGGCAGGCAGTCAGAAATTCAATCTAATTAGAAATATTTCATGAGCAGCAATGTGCATTTTTATTAACTGAAGTAGAAATGTAGAGTGCACATAATTGTACTTCAACGCTATTAAATATTTTGGCATTTGTACATTAGCTTATTTCCCTCCATGTTGAAACTAATGCCACACTCCTCTTGAGAGTGTTGTAAGGCAATTTGATTTTTATAAGGCACTCTTCTTGAGATTGTTTTGAGGCAATTTCTTACAGACTTATCATTAAGGAATTATATTAGTATCCTGAGTGTGTCTGTATTTTCACTTTCACAGATTTTCAGCAAAAGTAGTTGCCTTCTTATTTTTTTTTTCATGTTTCTGATCAAAAGAGTAATTTACAATTCTTGTGTGCAAGGAGAAAGCATTTACTTGAAGGAGAAGGCCACAAGGTAATTGATATCAGCTTCAAGGATTAATGTAGTTGTTTTCCTTAAGAAAATGACTTATTAAGCAATTCCAGGTACACAGCTGCCCAATTACTATGTTCTATATCAGTTATTACAAATTCTGCAATTCCTTTTAGATATACATGGCACTATATAACTTTTAGTAAACTTTAGTTATAGTCTGTTACAGTCTGCTGTATGTAATAATTAATAACAGCCAGTAAATACACTGCGTGGAACAGTGGAACATACACAGGTTCATAGGTAAATGCAAGGCTATCAGTCTGCAGCCTATTACAGACCTAGCCAATAACCAGAGGTCAGAATCAAACACTGTTCCTTGCATCTGTGAGGTAAGGACCTTAACCATTATGCCAAAACCAAAATTCTAGGTTTACAATGTAGGAGTTCTGCTCAAATGCAAGCAGAATCCTTTAACAGTACATCATAATTATTAACTGCATTACTAATTTAAACTTCTACATAAAGTGATGCTGTTCTTACTGATCATTGTTCCAGTAGCTGAAGCTATATGGACATAGCCAACCATCTTCTAAACATTTAGGGCACCTTCAACACACCCAGACTATTAGTCAGTTCAAGCTGAGATGACTACAAGACAGATTTGGTTGCCAAGTCTTTAAGCTAGGAGTATGTGTTTTTGTTGACTGACATTCGACGTTACTGTACTTTTAAACTGGAATGTGCTTGTTTATTTCACAGTTTAAAAATAGTTTAAGCATTCTAAAACTGTCATTTTTGAGGAGAAACTGTGTTTAATTTACTTTTTGAGGCTGATAAAGTATAATAGAAAGCTTTTTTACAGTGCTTTAACTGGGAAAAACCTACTTTTAAATATTTTTTATTTTTTTCTAAGTTTTCTTGCTTAGTTTCCCTGGGAAAGAAGCACCATTTTTGGCTTGACCATGGAACAAACTACCAGTCCCATTAAGCAAGCAGCATTTGCCACCACAGCAGACTAGAAATTTGCCTCAGCCACAGGTAGGTGATTGTGTTGTGCCCAAAACTGGTTCCTCAGACCACTCATCTTTCTCCCAGGATCCCCCTGATGAAGCATATGCAGCCACTATGCACCAGGGGGTTAGCAATATCATCTGTTGTTCTTGGGGTCCCATCAGTGGGGAAGGAGGAGCCACTTTCATTGGGCTTTTCAGAAGGGTCAGGGAAAGTGCTCCTGCTTAGCCAGAATGATGTGCCCTTCCCTGGAGAAGCTGCTGCTGCCATTAATAAACTCATTTGAGCTAACATTTCATGTCAAAAAGAAACAGAAAACTAAACTTTTAACTTCTTCTGTATCAGTACCATTGGAGAGGAGTATTTTTTTAGGTCTGGCTCAGGGACTTATATGGTGGTTTCTGGTATAAGATAAAGAGATTCCACTTTTCCTGTAGAAATTCAAAACAAAAAATAATCTGTAGGAGAATTTGATAAGACAGATGAAGATTTTTCTCCTCAGATTACTGATTTAGACTCAGAGGAGAACATTGTATCTGAATCTTCCTGAGAGGGACTATTTTTCTCTGAGACTATTTCTAGAATGTGCTACTGATTTTAGTGGAGAAACACTGAGGTTTCATAGTTACAACTGGAATTCCCAGAACCACCTCCTGTCCCCCAGTGCTGTCAGCATGGGAGGATGTCTTTGTCACAACCTGTGGTTTTCCTGATAGCCAGCCTGCTGCTCCTAAGAAAGCAGAATGAATGTACAAAGTTTCTCAGTCTTTCAATTTTTTATGCAGTCATCACAGACTAGACTCAGCTGCAATAACTTTAGTTTATTCAGCTATTACTAAGTATTTTGTTAATTTTATCATTTTCCTTCTGACGAGAATGGCAAAACAATTGATGTTTGTGGAAAAGTATGCTTCTGCAACGTATATTTTTAGAATTTTGAATTTTATGGTTTGCATGTTAAGGTGTATTCTAACTAATTGTCCAAGTATGTGGAATGTTTTATATTCACTTCCCTCTTTTGAGGAAAAATCTGTTTTGTTTGGTTTAGTTTCTTAGGTATCTCAGGTCACTACTTATTACTGAAAGTATATTGTCACGCTTTCCTTAACAAATGTAAATAACCAACCCTTAGTGATGGGAGTAATCTCCATACTATAAGCCATATCACATTTTATAGTATTTAAGGTAAATGACGTGCTATTTCAGAATTAATTTCATGTATAAGCACTGCCAGTTGAAAATTTTCCTGAAACTGAAAATGCCTGACATGACATCGTGGAAGACTGTACCTACAATCCCTCTCATCCTACATTAGTGTATAAGGTGCCATTTTTCCATTCTTGCTACAGCAATAAGGGAGTCTTATATGCTAGAAAATCAATATGTCAGCTATTTGTCAATGCGGAAAACCTATCCTTAAAAATGTAACATATTTGATGCTCATTTTCATGAAGCCATAATGTAAATAAGTACCTGCTACTCTAACCAAGTATGGTGTTTTTTTTTTTTAACCTAGACTGTATTGCATATTCTTTATTACTAATGTGGCAACATTTTGTGGGTGCAGTTGTAAGAAAAAGCTGTATCAACAGTAAAATTAAAAATGCTGAAAAGTGTCATAATCTGTTTTGTTTTCAAACCACTCACTATTACATCAGGAATATATTAAGAAATGAAATTAACTGTAAAGTATAGGTGTATGAGAACTTTATGGTATGTTTATAATTCTGTGGATACTACGCACAGGGCAGCTGCCACTGGTACTATACTGAGGAAGTGTGCCTGACTGTGCTCTTAGAACTTTCAAGAAAATATAAAATTAGATTTTAAATTCTCCTTTGGACAGGGGCTTAGTTTTTGGGACCCTTTGCTGCAGAGGTTATCAAAAATGTGATGAGAGAGGTAAGCTCAAAATGATGGCAAGCAAATGTTTAAAAAAATAGTGGCAGGGAGATTCCAAAAAGAAACATAACCACCCCCCACCCCCAGAACAAAGGACTGTCAAGTCAAAATGACTAAATAAGGGACTTTCATAAGAACCATCCAAGAAAACTGGTGGCTCCTCCTTAAGATCTTGTTTGTGTTAGACAAGCTAACACTTGCTCTATTGAACCAACTATCTGGCTGACTTAAGGTTCTTAACATGGAAAACAGTTTTAATGGTTGCTCTGACGTCTGCAAGAAGATTACCTGAGTTGCAAGCTCTTACAGTGGGTCAGCCTTATCTCACTTTTCGCAGAGACAGGGTTTCTTTGAAAACTAATAATTTTTTATGCCTAAAATGGTATCCAAGTTTACTTTAAGCCAAACTATCAATCATGGTGTGTCCTTCAATGAACCCAAAGATGAAGGAGAAATGATACTTCATACCTTGGATTTCTACAGACAACTCAAGTACTATATTTACTGAACAAAAATTTTCAGAACTACCGATCAGTTGCTCATTTCCTTTGAAGGTAAGAATAAGGGACAGCCTATGTCAAAGCTGAATATTTCCAAATGGGTATCACAGGCTATTAGCTTTTGTTATTCCCACCACAACTAAAATATTCCATATGGGGCCAAGCACATTCAAACATGCCTTGGCTTCATTTATGGCTTTTTGGAAAAGGCTGGACTCTAGAAATATTCTAGAAGCTGATACTTAGTCCTCTGTACATACTTTTACAAAGCACTACAAGCTAGACTCCTTCACCATGTCTTCATCAGGTTTGCTAGGACCATTCTCCAGGGCTCATGGGTTCTTTTCCTTATACCTCCCAGTTTTTCTAAGATATCTATATAGCTTAGACAATTGTAGCAGTGATCAATATGAAGAAAAGAATACAGCTCTGTAAGTAAACTTACCATAACAGTAGATATTCAAATGATCACTGCTGCAGTAGTCACTCCCTCCCTCTGTTGTCCTTGTTATTTAGTGCTATTTTTGTAATGCTAAGGTGTAGACATTTGATTTTTGTTGTTCTTAGCAATGTCCTCTCAGGGCCCAGCCTCCCTCTCTCAGTTGTTATGAAATCTCTGAAGAGCTTATCACCCAAACCTTTCTCTTTGTCAGCTCTGCTTGAACTGACTAATGTATTGGGTGTGTGGAACCTGCCCTGTAGTTTGGAAACTGGCTGGCTGTTACAACCATAACAAGACAAAACCATATAGCTTAGGCTACTGTAGTAGTAAAAATTCAGACATCTACTGTTATGGTAAGTTCACTTGCATAAAGTGTAGTTTATCAATGTACATATGTATGACCATGTTGCCTTGAAAAATACATTTTGACTGAAGAGGGTCGATAGACCAGCTTACCCTCCCCCCACCATCAAGTAGTAAATAAAATACATTTTATTTGTTGGGAATTTACATTTTGCAGCTATAGCGATTTTCTCCCTGCCAAAGTCAGACTTTCCCCGTTTAATGGAAATAAATAGGTAGATAGATAAAAAGATAGTTAGACAGATAGATAGGCAGACAGACAAACTGTTAAATAAATAGCTAGCAAGTCAGATAGATAAAATGAGTTTGTACATTATGCAACATGCAATGACCTAACAAAAGCCAACATGTTTTTGCAGACGTGTTTTAACTATCCTTTACTCTGAGCTACCTGATACTTATAATGGACCATTTATTCCACTTTGCTCACCTTTTCTGCTAGTGAAGTACTGTCATCATGCATGACTATGTGTCAAGGAAAGATCGACTCTGCCAGCACATGAAAATTATGAGAGTTGCAGGTAATGGCAGATGCTACCTTGGGTCTTATTTCTACCACTGTATTGTCTGACTTCAGTATGCTGCAATGAAGTTATGCACCCTTATTTTATACAGTGGCTGAGATTGGACATATACCTGCTATGAGAAATTTTGCAATGGCATTAGGTATGTCTGTCACTTTTTCTGTTAATAAGCGACATGCAGTATTTACGACTATATGAATAACTACAGTCCTAGCGACATGCAGTATTTACGACTATATGAATAACTACAGTCCTAAGCAGATGTGATCTGATTTTCACTTCTTATGGACAATACCAGGAGACTGTAGTACTCATTCCCACCAAGCTGAGCTGAAGTGTCTCTTGTGGTAGTAAATGCAGAAACGTCTGAACTTCCCGGATCATTACAGACTGAATTATTTCCTGAGTCACTGAGACTTCATTATCTTTTAATCTGGTTCTGGAAGACAACACTGGTAC
>NC_056725.1:927543289-927545789 GCF_019279795.1 Protopterus annectens | reverse complement strand
AAAATGGGCTCCTCTTGGCTCAATGGACTATTCCAGTAAACAAACTGTAAAATAAAATAAAATAAATAAATTAACCATTACAAACACATATCAATATCTCATTTCTGTAGTAGGTAATAGAGCAATAAAATACATTTGTTCCGTTTCCCAGAGTCCCTTCAAATACTGTAAGTGTCTCAGATTAGGCTTCCCATAAATAATTTATATTGTAAAAATATCAGACATTGCTCACAATAATGCTTACCATGCTTTCACATCTTTTACGCTGCAGGTATTTATGTTATATCAAGAAAGCTTACCAGCATAGTAATGATTTTGTTTAATGTCTCCTCCTTGCATGGTCTTCAGATTACAATTTACTTCCTTTGAATAAAAAAAAAAATAATAAAATGTCTTCTAACAAACTATTGCATTTTAAGAAGCAATTTGTTTTCTGGATGATTGCAGTTACATTTTCTTTTCATTAAGATGACTAAACTAGTCTTAAAAACCTTGTTATTCATATGCAGGTTTTACGCTACCAAAGAGTCAGTTGAGCTTATTATTTTAACTACATTTTGATGCTTGTATGCAAAAAAAAAAAAAAAATCATGTTTCCTGCTTTAAGCAAGAATTAACAGCTCTTGAGAGAAGCTTTGTCATCTAACCTCCCTGCAACTCCTTGTTGGTCGAGAGACAGTGAAAACTGCACCAAATGTGGTAGTTCCTGGGCTCATTCATGACAGGAAGGTGAGTATTTTCTTTTCCCATTTCAGTCATTAAAATAATGCTACATTAATAATGTGCACTGCATTTGGATGCTAAGCTGTAAAAATCACCATCCTAGCTGAGAGGAGAAATAACTGCTGCTAAGGAAAGCTTAGTAGCTAATAGCTCCAAGACTCCTTGGTGTTCCAGAAGCAGAAGCAACTCCATTAAATGCACGAGGTTCTGGCTTCAATTCCCAGATGAGGGAAGTGGTTTCCCTTCCTGTTTCAGTTACTGAATTATGCTAGGTTAAAGACTTGTTTTGCACTTGGATGCTTATGTTAAAAATGTCACCATTTTGGTAGATTCCTAGCTGAAGGAAAATAATTGTTATAAAAGGAAGCTTAGTAACTAATTGTTGTGAGAAACAGTGAAAATGAAAAGAATGTAGGGGAACCTTGATGTAATTCCCAGAGCAGATTTTATTTATTTTTTTGTTGTTGTTAAAACAATGCTAGCTTAATATTTTACACTACTTTTGTTGTTGTTTCTTTTGGCTTATCCCGGTTAGGGGTCGCCACAGCGGACCTCCGGTCCACTAATGTTTGGTAGTGGATTTTTATGTGCCGAGTCACCAGCCCTGACGCACAACCGTATACTTGTGTATAAAAAATCACCATAATGGCGGTGTGCTAGCTGAAAGGAGAAATGCAAACTACTAAGGGAAGCTCAGTAACAAAGTGACCAGAACCTTGTTGTTATTCTAGAGATAGTATCAAGCACATGTAATACAGGAGGTCATGGGTTCAGTTCTCAGATGGCAGTCAAGTTGTTCCTTTACTGCTTTAGTTGTTAAAACAATGCTACACTGATGATATGTACAGTGTTTGGATACCTGTGTTTAAAATAACCATGTTGGTAGTTTTCTAGCTGAAAGGGGAAATAAATGCTCTTATGGGAATCTAAATATATAACTATTTAAGGACTCCTTAACACCTTGTTGGTCTAGATGCAGAGACCAGCACAAGGAATGCACAATGTCCTTTGCTTAATTCTAACATGGGGGTCATTGTTTACCTTTCTTGTTTTGGATGTTATAACAATGCTCAGTTAATGATTTGTACAGCATGCTTGTTTGTAAAGTCATCATGTTGATAATTTCCTAACTGAAAGAAATAGGAGTTATTAAGGGCAGCTAACGTCATAAACTGCAAGAAGTTCCTTGCTGGGCCAGAGACAGTGACAACTGTACACAGTCATGGTTTTCCTTTCATGTTTCAGTTAGTTAAACAAGGCTAGGGTAATATGTTGTATTGCATTAGGATGCCTATTTGCCAGACATCAGTGTGGCTTTTAGCTGCCTAGCTGAAAAGAGAGAGATAGCTGCTTATGGGGGAAGATCAGGACCTAGCTACTCTGAGACTCATTCATTGTTAGTCCATTAGCAGTGACAAAACACAAAATGTGGGAGGCCCTCAGTTCAACTCCCAAATAAGGATTAGTGTTTTCCTTTACTACTTCAGCTGATTCACTAATGAGCAAAGGTCTCTTCTGTCTGAAAAATCAAGCCATTAGTTTGCAACCAAGAAGGTTGGAAAACATTATTAGAAGTAATGAAAATAAACAAGTTATAACAGCATAAACATGGAACACTGGGAATGAAAGTTCTCGTATGTGGTAGCTACTTGTAAATGTAGAAAGTTATTACACTTGTGGTTTAGAGACTAAATGTTAGTAGTTTGAAGTTAAAGCTAGCAGTAAGAAGAATTAAAAAGAAGAGTGTGAAGATATATTTGCATACTGATTGGTGCAA
>NC_056725.1:927363289-927538289 GCF_019279795.1 Protopterus annectens | reverse complement strand
AAACACAGTCTAACAAGAGGTACTGTATTAAATAAGTAATAAAATTTAATACAATCAGGAAGGTGACGCAAAGACCATATGCATTTATGCATGGTCCTAAAAATGTGTGGAGAGGGCTTATTTTTTGAAAACAACCCAAAGGTGTATTTAATCTACCACTGATCCGATGCATTTTCTGTGAATGTGGGTTTCAGTGCAGGTTCAATTAATGCGAGTTTCAAGGGCAAAGCAGTTTATTGTTGCCGGTGCTGTCTGTTTTCACTGTGAGACTGTATTGCTTTGTCTAGCAACTGGCTATCAGTGCTTGTGCTATAAAATCTGAGCCATTACCTTGTCTATTGCCTCATTTGTCCATGATCTGGCTCTGCAAACACATGCACACAGATACAGAGAAAACCGTCTGCTTAGCTACTGTTAGGACCACAGAAGTGAAAGGATAATATAAGCTCTTGACTGGGACTCAGACCCTAATTTTACTTTAATCACCATTCTGGGGGGTTCCTAGTTGAAAGGATAATGATATTAAAGGAAACCCTAACCCCTACCTGTCAATATACTCCTGTTGGTTGAATAACAGTGATGCCAGCATAGTATGCTGGAGTTCTTGGGCCTGAGTACCATATGAGAGCTAATATTATCCTATCACTTCAGTGATTATGTCTGTTGTACATTAATCCTGAAACATCAGAAACCTTTCCTATTCATACTCTTATTGCATAGCATAATAGCCATTATGTCTGCATTATACTTATGAAGTGATAACAGTAATCCTGCTTTATTGGTAACCAGTTATACTGCATATGTGGGAACACCATAAATATAATTCTGCAATCAGGTCATGGCAGTAATGCTCTGTTATGGTATTGTTACCCAGAGAAACAGGCTATCCAGTCTGTGTATTCGTAATTGGGTTATGTCCATCATGGCTGTTACCTAGTGCCACAGAGGGCACCCACATACAGAGATTATTTAGGCAGTGTCAGTAGCTATCAATGATCACAGAACAGTCATTCAGTGGAACCTGTAACGCATTTTCCATGTTACAGAAATTGAATGCCTTAGCAGCTGTGATAGATAAAGAACAACTATGTGTGGAATGCAAAAGTGATGCATACATTTCTTGGTAATAGAAACTGTACCATAACACACAGTACACAACAATTATGGGACGCCAAGCTCACATACATAACTTACCTTACCTAATTATATAATAGTTCCTATGACAAAGGTGTGGAACCCACAAATTGTACAGTAATTTGATTATGTTTGAGACTGCAAATATACGGTACTAAAAAAACAACTCTTACAGATTCCACCAGACAGGAAAACCTTGAATGGTCTGTTAAAACTGGACAATAACAGGCAAGGTGCTCAATCTGTGGAGATAGAAGGTAGTTAAATGGCATGGCAGAGTATCTAATTTAATGATCAGACAACTGAAACAATGTACACTGAAATGTTTAAATAACTTTTATTGCAGTAGGCAACATATGACTTGTCCTGAAATCTCCATCTGTTATTGTGAACTAGTTCTATAATCCAAGCAGGGATCTGGATGCCCATGAAAGGAATAGGTGAAATCTTTTATCCAGAGGATCTGCTTCCTTGGAGGGACTGAGGGTGGAGAAAATGGGGGTGGAGAAAATCTGTAGGTCTCCTATGCCCTAAGAACATCCTCTAGTAGAAACCAACAGCTACATCAGGTTAAAGAGGTAGAGTAGTAGTTAACAAAAGACTAAAACAGTCATACAGAGACATTAAATAATTGGTTCAAGATAATGGATTATGGCTACCTCTCTATATGCTACCCTGGGCCATCTTGCTTCTTGTTCACCTTAGCCTACATGCAGCAGTTGCTATGTTATAGCCATAGCAGCATATATGGCAGTAAAATAATGTGAGCTGCCATTTTAAGTTCTACCCTGCTCTCTTACTCTTTACCTTATCCTTCCTTCTTTTACTCTGCCTAATCATTTTGAATTGCAAGTTAAGTCAAACTTTCTTTAACTAGCTAGCTAATCATTACCTACTTTTATGCCATTATGTAACACATTTTCCTCCGAGAACCTTTATGCTATAAATCTAGCACCTATGCCTGTATACACTGCACTTTTCCTTACAAATACAATTCACAGTACATATTATTCACACTATGCACCTTTCACAGAATATATTATCCATGGTGCATACCATCTGCAGTACGTATCACTGAGCCTACACATCATTTGCGTGAATATTCATATATGCTTAATGAAGTGAAATGCTGCTGTTAGACCAACAAATTTTGTCTCTGAATCCTTTCTGTCTGACATCTCACTAATATAACTGATTTACATGATGTTTTTCAAACGTACACAGCATGTACGTATGCTCTGAATCTCACTATCAGTGTTAAATAAATAAATAAAATATTTGCTTATAGTTTGTTAGTGGCCGACCTCAATTACTGTCACTTAAGAAAACTTCAGAAGTGGAATAGACGTGAGACCACTGTTTGAGCTTTCTAACAGTAAATAGATATCAAAGGTATTCTATGAGTTACTTTGCTCACCAGAACATTAAGGTTTTACTATATGCACATGTGTATGTAAAAATGAACCATGACTGCAGAGTTAACAGAGGTTTCATATGATCCTGAAGCTGTAAAAGTACCAGCATCACTCTACAGAACTCTAACAAGTACATTTTGGCAAGCACAGTTTTAGAAAATAGCCAAAGTAATGCGTATGGGTCATTTGTGTTAGCCTTTCAGCCATCTGGGACAAAGAGGCTAAATGTCTAATTAACATCTTACAACAGTCAATGCTGTTTAGTTTTGCAGTTGTTTCTCAGGGTAACTGGACACTAAGTGCACACAATAACTATTTGAAAATGGCCCGTGACATTTTTAGCTCACTCAGAAGGAGTGGTCTGCGGTTTTGCTAAATAACAGACAAGACAGCCTAATTTTTAAGGTGAAGAGTCAAGCAGCTGTTGTCCTATTTCTTCAATCCTTTGCTGCTGGTCCTGTCTTACATTGGCTGCTGACAGCATGATCACGCATAGACATATTTATTACACAGAAGGTATTTGCTGAGCTCTGCATATTTTGTTCTTGAATGGACAAAAGTAAACACTTTTTACTGGGACTGATTTTAAATGAAGTTAGCAAATGGACTGTAGTCTGAACACTTCATTTTCACAGTTGAGTTATTCCTAATTAATTTAGTTTGTACTTAGCCAAATTTCAACATGACCAGAATATTTTACTTGGCTATGCCACAATTTAGTTCTGCTTATCTGCAGTTTGCATGCTCATCAAGCCTCAGAGACAGCCGTTCTTTCTTAGATACCATGATACACAGAAGTTTTGCAGGATGTAGTTTTATTACCCTTTCTAGTAAAATGCATTATTCTTAATGCAGTTATATTTTCTTGCCAAAATAAAGCACGACTAAGTCAAGATTGATTCATTAATACTCACCATTACTGCTCATAACATAATGGGCATCGTGCAATGCAATGACTTGGAATATCAGCACATCTCTGTCAGTTGGCTGTGAAAAAAAATAGGATTTTTAGGATTGAGCCTTAGGCAATGGTACACTCCCAGAACATTTTAATCCATAAATGAAGTACATGTTCCTTCAAATGAATGCTGAAAGTGCCACTGAAGTTTGAACTCCGTATCTACTAAAATGGACATAGAGGACAAAATCTGGCAGCTGTGGCTAAAAATACATACTTTTCATATGGAACCCTAAGAAAGCTGAAACGTGTCTTGAAATAATTATTCTGTAATCTGCACTGCCAGAAGTAACCAATTTTGACTCAGTCATTGACGAGGTCAGTCTAAATGCGTAATGTTCTTTAATCACATTTCCTCTTTTCGAACCTGATTTTCTATCCTCTTCTTTCCATCGAACAAATATACTCCTCTCTTTATGTATAGTTTACTATACTTCCTGTAGTAACTAGTCTTCTGCTTTAGCCCCACCTCCTTTTTCATTTGTATATTTTGCCTCGTGTGTCAACGTTTATTTCACCTAGTATTGCACTACTTTTCTCTTCCAATCAAGAAATACTATAGTACACCTTATATCAGGTATGCAGTTATGCTTTTCAAACACCGTCCCATTTGCTATCACAATATTACATTAAACCTTTATTCAGATATACCATTTCATAGGATCATAAGGCATTACTAGGCTAATGACTGCAGTGGGCCTTTTTAAGCAGCCATGCTTCTCAAAAATATTAGCCAGATTGTAGGCCCCTTATCTATTTGTGGGGTATATATAACTCAAGTAAAAGTGGTTAAGCATTGACAGGATACCTGTCTCTAACAGAGACATAGGTGCCAAACCAGGGGTACATTTACGATTTCCCATCCACTGATCCAAGTTGTGCTTGAATGGGTGCAGGGAAGAGTTCTGTTTCATACGGATCTGTAGCCTGTACCAGAAAAGGAGCAGTCCCTCAGACACATACTTATCCTACCAACATGTCTTATTTTTGTTGCAGATGAGGTTTAGGTCCCTGGATCAAATGTTTCTGATGCTATTTATTTTTCAAATGTGCAAGAGATCCATTAAGGATGGCTGAGATGATGCATTGTAGGCCAAACACAGATTGCCTCTCAATGATTTTCACTTTACAAATACATGCATATACTTTCATTCCTGACAATTTATCTTTCCAGACCCTTATATATTCAGAACCCAAACTAAAGTCAACTGTTCTACTTAACATAACATTTTGCTGCATGTCTGTCCCTCAATACAACAATATCTTAAATATGAAGGGCTTTAGGATTGCCTATACCAACATCTGTAGTAACTGTAACATGCGAATATTTTGAAATCCAGTTCAAAACTGAAATTGATACTATTGGAATTGCCAGGACCTGGTTTAAATCAGATAATCTATTTCTACATTTCATTTTCTCAAGCTATGTCTTTCAACAAAGTCAAATAATTAGGTCCTGTATTAGTACTGAAGTACTTCTCCTTTGTTATGAACAACATCAATAATCCTCTTACTGCAAATTCTTCCAATACATCTGCCATAGGTCAAACAAATTGTCAGTGAATGCCTCCCCCAAGTTCAGAATTGGGATATTATATCATTCCACTCTAACATCACAGCAAGTGCAACATTGCAGTGTATTCACTGCATAGTGAACTCTTCCCTTGCTTCTGCCTAATGTGCTTGTTGTTCCGTTATGTATTTATTTTTGCTTGCGTTGCATAATACTTTGCTTTTGCATTTTGTACAGTTTTTATGACTACATTTTGTTGTGTTATTTTTATATTTCTGACTAGGGTTGCCCCCTTTACATTGTGCCATTTCCTGACAAACAAGCCCCACTCGCTATGTGCCTTGACTTCACCCATTTTTGTGGGTAATCCGACCCCATTTGTCAAGCCACCCCTAGAATCAACAATCTTGACTTTCAGTCCACATGCATTTTTTATATGAAGCAGCAAATGTACAATGAATCAATGAAGCTATCTAAAGGGAACATTTTTACTAAGCTGCAGAGAATTGAATTGCTCACTGTGAGGAATGTTATATGAATCCTGTACCCCATGTGTCTCCAAGTTTATATTTAGCTTTGAAAACTGTTGAAGTATAAGTAACTATACAAAATAGATGTACGCATGGAAGTGGCACATTTCATTATCCAGTAGTCACATCCTAGCAAAAGGGGCACATGCTGTACCAAATGTTTCACAATAAATTCAGTATTACCACACATCAATGCTAATTATTACCACTCACACATCACTGCTGATTATTGCCACTTATAGCAGATTATTACTGCACATCACTGCTAATTGTTACCACTGGTTTCTGATTATTACCACAGATCACTAGTGATTATCACTCATTGCTAATTATTACCACACATCACTTCTGATTATTATCACTCATTGCTGGTTATTGCCACATATCACTGCTGATTATTACCACTCATTGCTGATTATTGCCACACATCACTTCTGATTATTACCACTCATTGCTGATTATTACCACACATCACTGCTGATTATCACTCATTGCTGATTATTAACACACATCACTTCTGATTATTACCACTCATTGCTGATTATTACCACACATCACTGCTGATTATCACTCATTGCTGATTATTAACACACATCACTTCTGATTATTACCACTCATTGCTGATTATTACCACACATCACTGCTGATTATTATTACTCGTTGATTATTACCACACATTACTGCTGATTATTATCACTCATTGCAGATTATTATCGGATATCACTGCTAATTCTTACCACTCATTGTTGATTATTAACACATATCACTGCTGATTATTAGCACTCATTGTTGAATGTTGTCATAAGTTTGGTGCCAACTTAACTAAGTTCATAAGTTATGTAACATAATGCATAAAAAGTTCCTTGCCCTAAATTTAAAGACTAAATATGGATAACTGTCAAAATTCTCTCAGGGCCAGCAGTCAGAAGATATTCAACACTGTAGAAGGAAGTATCAAATGAATATCTGTAAGACTATGTGCAAGTAATTTTAAACCAACATGTGCTGTTGGGGTGGGGGGTTGTTGATGGCAGGGATTATGTCAGAAAGCAATTCATGGATCCAGCATATGGTAGGTTACTAGCTGTCAGACTGTCTCTTGTTGTTAATGTCTATCAAATGAGTATATGTATGACAAAGGAAATTAATTTTGAATAGAAAGGATCATCTTAGTAAGAGGTTGCGCTATACTTTTTTAAACATCTTTATTAATATCACACATAGTTTACTAATATGCGGGGTCCAGATGGAGAGATGATAAAACCAGCAAGTAAGGGAGGCTATGTAGTATTTTTGTGGCTGAAATCATTCTCAAGTCTTGGTGAGTACCTTCATGAGGTAGACCCTGCTTTTTACAAAATCACCAAGACAATACTAATATATAGACTATATGTTATATAGCGTATATCATGGACAGATGTAGGTTAAAAAATAAAAGAGACAGTGGGGAGGAAAAGTCCCAAGATAAAAAGTGCCCAACCCTGGTAGACACACTGCTGCTAGGAATAGAAAAAATGACGGTGTAAAATCCTCAAGACATGGAAACATTCCTACAATGGGGTTAGGCCAGGCTCAGGGGAGGATGGACCCCTGTTATAGAAGTAGTAGTCCACAAAACCCACAAAATCTGACAGGCAAAAAAGAGCCATAAAGATTATAGATTGGGCAATTGTGGATAAAAAAGAAATTATGTACTGTTACTATTATACAAGAGGCCCAGAATTTCTGTTCAGAAGATATTCAAAAAGATTAAGAGAGAAATTAGAGGAAAGAAAAATACTAGCACAGATTTTTTTAAAAAAGCTTCTAATGCATATTTGTGTTCATTGATAGAACAGATTCATGAAAAACATAAATAAACCAAGAAATGTTGAGCCATTTGAAAAAAGAAGCAACTGAGGAAGTTTAAAAATATAAACAAAACCAATAGATTTTTGAAAGGTATAAGAAAAGCATGGACATGGTTTAAGAAAGAGACATCTGATATGGTGTAATATTGATGCAATGGAGAAAGTCAAACTAATTGATACAAAAAAGCAGCTCCAAAAAATATTTGAAGAGAAATACAGGCAAAGCCAATCAGGTATGGAAAATTTCATAATATAAAAATAAATTCACAAAGGGAATCTAGAACAAAAGATTAGTAAAGTAGAAGATAAACAAGTTTTGGAATACTTGTGAACTGAAGGATGAGTGTGGATGGTCTAAGCATGATGGAACAATGAGCGCCCAAAGTAAGGAGAAACATGTGGAGCAGGAGACTCTGAAGAAGAAATAAGGGTATGGGAAAGCAAAAGAGATTTAATATGGTGCAATATTTATGCAAGGGGAAAGCAAAACTAATCAATAAAAAAGCAGCACCAAAGATAATTGAAGAGAAATATAGGCAAAGGCATCTGGATATCAAACATTTTGCAATTAAAATATAAAAAAAAACAAAGGAGGAAAGTAGAAAAGAAGATTAGTAAGGGAGAAGTTAAAGAAACTGAAGTTATGTATTATCTGCAAAGTGAAGAATTTAGTGTAGCAAATTCAACTCTGATAACATCACAGCATGATGGAACAAACAGCGAGTCCCCAAACTAAGAAGAAACAAACAGAACTGGAAGCAGCGGATCAGTTTCCACATAAAGATACTCTGGAACCTTCAGTAGTTAACCAGTACAAAAGTTCAGTTGGAGTTGCACAGCAAGGGAAGGAACAGGAAACAGTGGCAACTGTGACAAAGTCAGTGTTGTAGAGTGGTAGGCCAATGGGTTCCATATGAAAGAGCAATTGATAATGCAGGATGCAGCTGAAGAGAATATGTCACAAGAAGATGTTCTGGAACTTTCTGTAGAATGCTCACAGGAAATGTAAAACAAAGAATGTGCTCTTAGTTTAGAAGAAAGTGATCTAAGGGAAGACTTGTTTGATTTAATAGAGATGGATAGACATATTAAGTCACACCTCTCAACTGTATAGGTTTTTGTAGAATGTCCATATTTTTGGCTCATATATTTGGTCTGTTTCTCATTAAATTTGTGATTTTCTGGATTTCTGTGGCAAATCAGAGAGGTCTGAATTCACTAAATAATAACAGTTGTTTGAGTTTCAGACTTTGTATACTTCAGAAAGTACATGGTAAACAAGACCTTTTATTCTAGGAACTTTCAAAGTTTATAAGAGCAGTATTTAAAATTTGTCCCTATTTTTGAGGCTTTGTCCCCCCCATTATTTTTGGCTTTGTCCAGATTTTTTTGTACCAATAGGTTTAGACTTATAATTAAGATCGATGAAAGAAATAGATTACAGAAAGTCAATAAGACCCAAAATGTTAGAAGTCTGACAAAACAAATGAACACAGTAATCAAGACTATTAACAGAAAATTATGTGACAATTATGTGACATAACAGAAGTAAATAGGATATATTACTGCACAGGTAAATTAGTAACCGATAAGGTCCCACCACAAAAATACAGGGTAATAAGGGAAAAGAAGGGAAGAAATTGAATGCCACCGTGGAAGTATCGAATAGAGAAAACTATAAAGCAATTAAGGCAAGAAGTTTCACTGTTAGAAGAATACAGAAGAAGGAACAAATCAACAAAAATGTGTAAAAAGAGAGATGTGATAAAAGCTACGTGCAGTATTAGAAAAGACCAGGATCTATAGTACACTATAGCAAATACTTAACTAAAGATATCAGCAAAGGCAGAAGAATGTAGACTGTGCAGATAAATATAAAGGAAAGGTAGAAAACAAACAATTCACTGATGACCCCAAAATGTTTTAGGGAATTGGGAGACAAAGCCAAAGGAATATAAACACCACCAAAAAAGAAGAAATAGACACATTTTGAAGAAATATCTATGAAGACCCCGTGGAACATAATAAAGATGCTGACTGGATAGAAGAAGTAAAAGAAACAGTAAAAGTTCACATGTAAGGTATTTGAAATGAGATGAAGTAATAGCCAGAGAAATTGAAACAAAATTAAGTGAAGCTCCTAACTGGAAAACCCCAGGCCCAGATGTAATACTTAACTTCTGGCTAAAAGTATTGACATCTTTACTTGAAGATTAAGCCCTGAATAAGAACTATTTATATTTGCACCCCAAACAGACACCAACCTGGTTAACAACAGGAAAAACAATACTCCTCCTTAAGAGTGAACCTGCAAGCTGTCCTATAAATTATAGACCAATCGATTACTTACCTTTCAATGATGTATAAATTATACACTGGAATTGGTGCTGACAAAGTTTACAGTCGTTTTGAAGAAAACTCAATCATGGCAATAGAACAAAAGGGTAACAAAAGAAAGTCATATGTAACAAAGGATCATTCATTGTTAAAGTCATAATGGAGAATTTTAAAAGGGGAGGAATCTAAGTATGGCATGGATAGATTAAAACAAGCATATGACAGCATTCCACATTCATAGATAAAGGAGTGCTTACAGATGTATAAGATACACCCTGCATTGATCAATTACATTACAGATACCATGAAATAGTGACAAAACACTTTGCAGCTAAGTCATGATAGGAGACAAATTATTATCCCAGAGATAATTCAAAGGAGGGTATTCCAGGTTGACTCTTTGTTACCATTGCTCTTTTGTCTTGCCCTTAACTCATTGAACTGCCTACTTAATAGATTAGGTCATATTTTCTTTTTGTCATTGATTTAAAACTGTATAGTTCATCAGAGGAGGAGCTGAAAGCACAACTGAGAAGTGGTCAAAACTTTCTCATTTAATATAAGAAAGTCATTTGGTCTTGATAAATGTGCAAAATAACATTTAAAGCAGGAAAGCTGCAACACCAAAAATATATCAGTCTGGAGCAAGAATGTGATATAAAGGAACTTGAGTAGGAGGGAATTTATAAATATTTAGGAACTGATGAAGGGTCGACAAAAAAACATGATCAAATTTTTATTTATTTTATTTATTTATTTAACATTTGTTTACCGGGAAAGTCTGACTGGGACACAGTCCATTTTCATTGAGACATGGAGAGAAATGCTCCAGATATGCAAATGAAACTCAGTAAGGAATATTTTAGAAGACTAAAATTAATACTGAAAACAGTCCTGAAATCTAGAAACAAAGTTCAAGTTATAAATCAATTTTCTCTTCATGTTCTAACTTACAGTTTTAGGGTGATTGGCTGGCCCCATAAAGTACTGGATCAGTTGGACAGGAAAAAAAAAGAAAAATGCTTCATGCATATCAAATAATATATAAAAATCAATGTACACCAAGATTATTTATCTTTCATCCTAAAGGTTGTATGAGCCTCCTTGAAATTGATTACATGTATAGATCTCTAGTCATAGGACTGCATACATATCTGCTGACTTCATCAGATCCAAACATAGTGAAAGTTCAAAAACATGAGGAGAAGAAGTCTAAGATGACACCTCTGCTTAGTTTAGCAGAAGAATATCTGTGTCAAGTGGGAATGGAAACCAAAGCTAGAAGTAGACAAAAATCAGGCCGCAGTAAAAATGTGTGAAAAAACAAAAGAAAAAATATAAGGAGAAGGATCAGATGAGAAGGCAAGAAATGTGGAAAAGGCATAAATATATTTGCAAGTACAGAAGACCCCTGTAGCACACCTGTGTCAATCAGGTCTGAAAAAGGAATGATTAAGAAGAGGTGAATTTAAACCTGTTGAAGAAAGGTTAATATTGGTGGACCAGGATAGTGGACTATGTACATATTGGTTTACAATGTCCACTGAGCATGTGGGAGAAACAGACAAATGCAAGTTTTTTAAAACAAAAAACAGAACTGGAAACAGTCACACATCTTACTGCTGGGTGCATGGCTGCTGGAACTATAGAGCAAGGGGGGAGGGGTGCCCACCCCACACATTTTTGAAGTTCCAGGCAGCAACTTACATATACAAATGGACCCACAGTCCTGCACCCGGTCACAATCACAAACCATATACTAACTCTCCTCTGACCGAGATCGTACTACAAACACTGCTTGATGATGCTTCCTAATTTCAGCAGCCTAAAGACAATACCTGTAAAGAGCCATATTGCTAACCCAGTCTTGCATGAAATTAGTTTACTGGATGGTTATGTGTAGAAGGGGAAAAAACACCTCAAGCTGTCTATTTTAACTCATCACCTCACCAAATATATGCACATTGTCAAACCAGCAGCAGAACTACTGATTTGGCAGACCTTTGTTTAAAATCTCAACTGCTCAAAGTAGAAGTCGACCGTAAGCAAATAATGGTTGGTTTCAGAACAAGTTGCTACCGTTTTTATTACTCCACCATTTCTGTCTTTAGTTGACAAAAACCTAACTTGTGCAGCAGTGTAATACACTTTGCAGAAATTGCACTATTAAAGAGATTAAGAGAATGTGTTCTGACTTAATAAAACTAACCGCAAAACTTTGTGAAACAGAGATAAATAAGTCTACAGAAAACTCATATAATATTGTTAAATTTCAGCTGAGCTTGTTGTAGCATCTGTAATTCTTTGCCTTGTTGCAGAAGCAAGAACACATCAATAACACTGACCTCTATACTGTGCTGTGCATTTTACTTGTCAGATAATATGAGTCTTAGAAAATATGCCCTGCAGATAAACTAAAATATCAAACTGCAAAGAAGACCTTTAACTGCTCCCAATTTTTTATTAATCTCACGGTAGCCTAGATAAAACACACATGCATACAAAAATCACCTCAAGCATGTGTAAGGCAATCCTAAAGGGAGTGTAGCAAAGTTTTTGCATTTAGTTTTCCAATGGCGCATTATACTACTGTACTGCTCTGTTAATAAATACATACATACCTACAATTAATAATAATACCTTAATGTTTGAAGTATACAGGCTTAAAATTCCAAATGGTGAAGATTAACAGTGAGGAAAGACGGATTAAGAAAGAAAGAGTAAATTTTCTATTTTGCGATCCCCACTATAGCACGATGTGCGAATGTGCAATCTCTGACATTCTCAGTTCAGCTGCAGTGAGCTGACATCAAGGCCCTCCCACCTTTCAACGAAGCTTAGCTAAACATGAAAACATCCTTTCCTGAACCTGATAAAGAGCCCCTGCCATTTAGTAGCATGGTACACTTGTGAGCTATGATAACTGTTGGGTATGCATGACTGAACAAGTAATAAATTGTATGTCATAACACAGAATTCTGCTTTTGTTGACCAGGATAGCCTGATTGGGTAAACATGCATTGCTGCCAAGAGTCCAGGTTCCAAGAAGTCTCAAGTCTGTACGAGCTCAAGACTAAGACAAGAAAAGGGTGCAAAGTGAATAAAGTTCAGGGGAGGTGATTGAAGTGAACATCACACTGTATTACATACACAAACCCCTAGTCTCAAGTCACAACAAACATGCAGGGTTTTTATTTAGGTTACCAATCAGTATGCTAGCTGTGAAGCAGGCTCAGCAGCAGGTCTCAACCTTCCTTCAAAGTTTACCCAGTACCCACATTTCTACACTTTTTTATTTTAAATTTATTTTCTTTATTAGAATCGGATTAAGATCTGATAGCTCACACTGTTGTGCTCTGTTTGTGTCTGCTGTTGGCTAGTGGCTCCCTCAACAAACTTCCACTTGTGGGGGGTTCAACTTCAAATTCAAGGGACTGGGCATACTGCACTAAGCAAATGCATTGGTCTGCCTCACCTTGCCTCAGCCTAACTAACATAGTTCAGTATGGTCAGGGTCCAGTGGCAGGTCAAAGGTGTATTAATTTCCAGACCACAGTTAAAGCTATTGTGTTCTTTCTGTGACCATATAAATAATCCAGACCTCCTTCCCTTCAATCAATTGAGAGTGGCTGAGTGAGTGAACTGAATAATTCTGAATTTCGCTTCTTTTCTAATGTACTTGTGCATACTATACATAGACAAAGTAAGTAAGGGATCCTTGGGGGAAATGATCCATTTTAATGTCATTTAGTGAACTTGTACATACATGGACAGACTGCTGAGAGGGTTGTTATGGGAAATGTTTCATTTTTGGTGCTTGTGCGTACATGGACAAACCTGACTGAAGGGGTCATTGGAGAAAATGTTTCATTTTAGTGCTTCTGCATACATAAACAAAGTAATGGTGAACCCATTCATTCATTGCTGGACTGGAACCTTCCTGTGTCCTGACAGAGTGCTCTTCAAACTATCTGGAGATATACAGAGCTAAGTATTTTTTTCTGGCACTTCAGAGTTGTGTACTGTTAATTGCTGCTTTACTAATTTTATATCATTGCCGGCTAAATTCAGAGTTGTGCACTCTTATTTTTACTTCACTGTATAGTTTTTCAGATCTCTGCTGAAGGTGTTGGCTTTCTCCTACCCACCCTCCCTATTCCTGTCTTGTTGTTTAAATTTGGAGGCTTTTGCAGTTGCCTGTCCCCACTGTAGATTTGATCTGGTGGGACACTCCCCCCAGTCCCATCTCTTTACCTCATTCTACTTAATAGACTCCTTCTGCACTTGTTTTTAGTCATTTTTAATTTAATTACATTTTTTAAACTGTTTGGTCTAACATTGCAACATACTCAAGTGTGCTAGCTTGCACTGCATTTGAATTGTTTTTACTGGTGTTTTAGCTACTTTTCTGTATAAAAAAAATCTAAACCTGTTTCCTACCTTTCCTGTAACTAGTGTAGTCCAGATTCAGATTTGCTGTATCCAGGACTGTATGTAAGCTTCTGAGTCCCCCAAGCTTTCTGTGTTGGAGGGAAGCCTTCTAACTTTTTAGTGGGAGTGGTAAACACTAGGTAACCTATCTACCACATAAGGAGTGGTTCTGGCCCAGAAATTGTAGTTATTGGCCGTTTGGGCAGTTTTTCCATCTCTCTCAACTTTCTTATTTAAAAGCCCGCATTTGCACTTGTTTTCCCCCCTTTCCTGTAACTAGTTTAGTCCAGATACAGATTCTTAGTTTTAGAACTTCAATTTGCTTATTTGTGATCAGCACTTGTTCAGAACTTGTTGTAAACACTAAATAACCTACTAATTACTAGAGCACTCAACCTTCCTCATTACCTAGATGAAAACAGTTTTGCTACTTACTTTCCTCACTTGCTTACAGAAAAACAACTCTTGTACTCACCTTCCTCACTTATCTAGAGGAAAATCATTTTTTTTATTCAGGCATGTCCAGGGTCAGCTCTCAGTGTTCTCTCCTGTCTATCTGATGAATCTGGGCATCTTGGGGCAATGTAGAAATTGCATCATACACAGACAACCCTGCCCTCCTACCACCCAACACTACAACCTGTGAGAGATGCACTTATCTAGCCAAACTGGAGGTAAAGTTCTCTCCAACCAAGACTGAACTTGACAGTCAAGAGGAGAAGGTAAACACTTGCACCACACCACTCTCATCACATAGTCTCACTAAATCTACACCACCAAAATCCACACATAGAAACACAAAAACATTCACGGAGGCTCTCAATAATAATCTGCTCAAGCAACAGAGACCTCCAAAGCAGAAATGCAAGAAACCTCCACCCCCCAACACAATCTAAATGACACATAGCCCACAGACTCAGTGTGCCACTCAAACACAGCAAATAAGGCAAAACAACATACCCAACACACTATTCATAGGTGACTCTATAGTCAGGCTCACTAATGTCCCACTCACCAGGCTAAACAAGGAGAGGGTTACTGTCAGCTACCTGTCGGGTGCCAGGATCTGCCACATAACCACAATAAGTACAAATGTGACTCTGTCATTGTCCATGGTGGTGTGAACGACCTGAGATGAACCTTCCTGGACTACATGAAAAGAGACAAGGAAGAGCTCTCCGATCTTGTAGCCCAGGCAAGTATGACCCTAGCCCTGAGTAGCATTCTGCCATCACCCAGAATGATACCGCAGTGCAAGGACAAAATGATTGACTTCAACAATTGGCTTAGCTTCTGGTGTCATTCTAAAGGGATCCAGTATCTGTCTGCCTGGGTTGACATGGTCGACAGACCATGATGCTTTGCCAGAGATGGCCTGCACCTGTCACCCCTGGGATTCCGGATACTGGCTAAGGTTCTTGCCGACCCTATAGTGCCTTTTTTTAGGCAAGGTTCAAATGACAAATTCACCACCATAACAGGAACAGGCAAGCAAAAACTGAGGGTGATGCTACTCAATGCTAGAAGTCTAAATCTCAAAATGCACTCACTCGAGGCACTCCTTAAAATGGAGAACATCGATATCTGTGCAGTGACTGAGACCTGGTTCAAGACTCCAGAGAGCACACCTGCACAACCAGGCTATAACTCATACCACACTTTTAAGCCATGTAACCTGGACCAGAACACCAAAAGCGAAGGTGTGTCCATATTCATTAAAGATATCCACACCTCCAGGCTAGTTGCTCAGCATAAGGCAGCCGAGGTTATCCAAGTTCAACTAACTCTGGGCAAAATTGCAATCCAAATTGTAGCTTGCTACAGATCCCACACCATGCCCCAGGATTCCCACTCCTCTTTTCTTGATGTACTGGAAAATATTAGGGTTCAACCAAACACCCTAATAATGGGCGATTTCAACTACCCCACCATTAACTGGAAAAACTACTCATGTACCAACTCCTTCGCTCAATGCTTTCTGGAATTCATAAACTCCAATGCCCTGGATCAACTTATCTGCACCCCCACCAGGGGCAACAATATCCTAGATCTAGTCATTACCAACATGAGTGACCGGTGTTCCACACCTGAAGTCAACGCCTCATTGGTCCAATCCGACCATAAGCTAATTACCCCAGACATCCACATCTGGCCCCCATGCCCCATTAAGGAAACCACAGTAAAAAATTTCTCCAAAGCCAATTTCATGCTTCTTAAGACAGAAGTGGTGTACTTCATGACACCCATGCAGATGGACAATACAGTTATGACTACTGAATCCTACACAATTGTACTTTATAAGCACTTACACAAGTGCATGGATCGTGCTATCCCAAACAGAACAAAGACGCTTTCCTCCAAAATAAAGGAAGCCAATCTGGTGGTCCCCTGCCATAAACAAACTGTACAACAGAAGGAAGAAACTGTTGCAAAAGAGAGTAAAATCCCATGAGTGGAGGAGCTCCCTGGTCAGCCTCAGTAAGAAGCTGTGATCCCTGATAAAATCCTCCAAAGCTAGTTACAAAAACAAAATTGCCACTGATTCTAAAGACAACCACAACGCATTCTATAGCTATGTCAAGAATCTCAATGGCAACACTCAGATCTGCTTTGAGTTACAACACAATGGCACTAATAATACATACTCAACTGATATTGCCAACATCCTGGCAGATAGGTTCAGTGCTAACTTTACCCTCCTCTCACCCCCTAAAGACCCCATCTCTATACTGGAAGAATGCAAAGTTCCGGTAATCATAGCTGCACAGGTAAAAACCACACTCTCCAAAGCCAAGAACACAGCATCCATGGGACCAGACAACATCCCAGGCTGCATTCTACATGAACTACAGAATGAACTGGCACCCCACCTAAGTACCATGTTCAATCATAGCCTCACCTCAGGCTTTGTGCCCGCTGAATGGTGCACAGCGACGGTTATTCCACTCCACAAGGGGGGAGCCACCACAGACCCCGGGAACTACCGCCCCATTATCCTGATGAGCCTGGTCTGCAAGGCCATGGAACATATCATCATGGAACTTATAAACAAAGACATTGGTAATCTCAAAACTCTGGACCCAACCCAGTTCGGGTTTGTAAAAGGCAGATCATGTCTCCTAAACCTGATAGACTTCTTTGAAGCAGTCACCAAAGCTGTAGACAAGGGTAAGGTGGTTCACACAGCCTATCTAGATCTTGCCAAGGCTTCTGACACCATCCCCCACTCTGGAATTACAGATAAACTCACTAAACTAGGTATAAATCCCTATGTCACAAGATGGGTTGCCAACTGGCTCACTGACAGAACCCACACTGTGAAAGTAGCAGACTCCAAATCTGACTTCAGACCAGTGACAAGTGGAGTACTACAGGGTTCAGTCCTGGGTCCTCTCCTGTTTGGTATCTACTTCTCTGAAGTACAGGCTAACACAGAAGGTCTTTGGCTATTGAAGTTCGCAGATGACTGCAAACTAGGAGCCATAATCGAAACTCCTAACAATGTGGACATCCTACAAAAGGGCCTCACTGAGACAGATGCCTGGTGTCAAAGCCATGGCCTCAAGCTCAATGCCAAAAAGTGCATTGTCATCCCCTTTGGTAAAAACTCTGTAACCATGAACTACAACATAGGCGGTAGTATACTTAACACCAAAAGTGTGATAAGAGACCTTGGGACACAGGTGGACAGTAGTCTCTCCTTTGATAATCACATCACCACAGTAGTCAGGAAATCCTTCAAAGTGGCACACTTCATCACAAAAGGTTTCTCATCCAGAAAAAAAGAGGTCATTGTTCCCCTCTACTCATCACTCATTAAACCCATTATAGAGTACAATGCCCCTTTTAATATGTACATCACAAGACATCTACAAGAACTGGAAAGGCCGCAGAAATACCTCACAAAGAGGATTACTGGCCTCAAACAGATGACCTACACAGACAAGCAATCAGCAGGGAAAATGAAGGTAATGCTTTAGCTAAACATGTCCTACGGAATGATACAACACATAGTTTTAAGTTTTTGGTTTTAGAACTTATACATGCCACAGAAAGATTAGGAAACATAGGCAATTAAACAAAAAAAGAGGAAGGGAAGTGGATAATTAGGTTACAGGCTGACAAAGGACATGGCCTGAATGATAGGGTCTCATTGAAGCCTTTCCTACTAGAGTGACCCTTGAAGCACTAACTTTCAGAGGCGTAAACATTTTTTAGAAGTACAACAACATTTTTTAGAAGAATAAGAATACATTTTCTCCAGTGGTACATCAGCATAAGTGTATATGAAGCATATGATGTTTAACATCTAGCCTAGTTATTGATGTTCTTATGTCACTAATTACAAATTCTAGGAACTACATAGGGTATATATAAGAACAAACACATTTATTTATACATATACATATATACATGCTATTGGATTATAAAGGTGTTTTTTATATGTCTTTTCATATGTTGTTCTATATATATATATATATATATATATATATATATATATATATATATATATATATATGTGTGTGTTTTTTATATATATTTTCTAGGTTGGTTATGCAAAGCATTAGTTTAGTAGGCAATTTTACAAGAGTGCTTATCATGTGATTTTTATTAGCCTCCTCATTGGCTTATGCTAAAAAGAAAATGGTATTTAAAGGGACTTTGCATTTTTGGCAACTGTTTTAAAGTCTGATGATACGTCCTTGGAGACGCGAAAGCGCTTACTTTTTTGTTGGAATAAAAAGTACATTTTTTAACTGACTTTAAGAGGTTTGCTTCGATTGTCGTGGGGTACCTACCATTTCTTTATAAGTTTTTTCACAAAGTGTTTTGTTTGGAGGTACTTTACCCCTGCAGTGTTTTCTCTTTTTTATATACTTGGAAAAGTAATTAAGGGATCCTTGGGGGAAATGATTAATTTTGATGTCATTTGGTGGTGCTTGTGCATACATGGACAGACTACTGAGAAGGCTGTTAGGGGAAATGTTTCACTTTGGTGCTTCTGCATGCATGGACAAACCTGACTGAAGGGGTTATTGGAGAAAATGCTTCATTTTAGTGCTTCTGCATACATAGACAAAGTACTGAAGGGGTCGCTGGGGAAAATGTTTTATCTTTGTACTTGTGCATACATGGGGCAAAGTAATTAAGGAAACCTTGGTGGAAATGATTCATTTTGATGCCATTTGCTCCTTACGTGCATACATGGACAGGCTGTTGAACAGGTCATTCTGGAAAATGTTTCATTTTGTTGTTTTTGCATGCATGGACAAACTGCTTAAGGGAATCCATTTCATCCCTGCTTACAATGCTATTGCAGTTCTCTCTATGCAGATCAAGTACTTTTGTCAGCTAATTCCTCTCCACTGGTAAGTTGTAAAGAAATGAGTAATGTACTTCAGAATGGCATGCTTGATTTAACAGTACTGCCATTACTCCATTAACACATACCAACTCATATCAACACAGGTTGGCTTAATTTCTAATTCTATAAGAAATGTATGTGCAATTATCCTTAATGAAACTTTGCTTGCATCATGCTGATACTCATGTAGTGGTAGTAAATACCTTTACAAAATTTGCTTTTTGTAAATCACTAAGTACCCATCTTGCCCTCCGCCCCCCAGTCTTCAACAGCTTCCGGCACCTAATGCTGGGTGTGATACACTAATGGCAGAGGACCTGTATATTGAAAGACATAATAATGTGGCAAAACTGTTGCACTGGAGATTATGCAAACATTAAAATACTGAAGTATCTGAAAAGCATTGAAAACATAAGGCACAAAGCATTATATAGAATAATGGTGAACTTATATCACATGGGATCAACCATTACCAACAACTCAAAAAATAGATGCAAGAAAAACAGATATAATAGTCCATGATAAGAAGTCAAAAGTAACATTCATGATTGAAATTTCTGCACCCACTAGTAATACTGTCTTATATACAGACAGACACATAGTGATGTAAAATGCTTGCAACTAGGATTGTGTCATTATGGTTTGTTTTCGTTTACATAAATGTATGATTGCTAATGTCATAAACGATAGTTTAATAAAGATGTTTGTTGTTTAAAAAAATGGGTCAGGAATTGAATAATTTATGGAATGTTGCTTATTTTATTTGATATGTAGCAATTTATGTGAAGTATAGTGTTTGTTAATGTTAATTTGTTAATATGGTTTGGTTACTTTTGTATAAATGTAAATTTGCCTATGTCACAAGTGATAATTCAATAAAGGTGTTTAAAAAAAAAACAGGATTTACAGGCAGAAATGAAGGTAATAAAAAAGAAGGATAACCAGACAGTTCCAATAGTAGTAGGCTCAATCCGTCTCATAAAAAAGTCGTATTTAGATATGCTGCCGATACATGTAACTCTGTATGTGCTACAAAGAGTACTTTTTGACTAACATCAAAGACTGAAACAATACTAATTTCACAATCTTTAATCATACTTTGATTTAGGAATGGGGTCCATTCCTTTCATGGATTACAAACTGAAAAGACTTGTAGAAATTAAACTGACATGAGTACACATGAAATTATACAAGAGAAAATAAGTGATTATAATTTAAAACTTTGTACACATTACACAATTATGATTTTGATCGTAACAATAATTCAGTTTAACATTACATAGGTTGTTCAGTTGCTGCCTTCCCTGAAATATCATTCCTTATGAACATTGTACTACGTGTATGATTTCCACATATTCCATTTATTTCTATGGACTTTATGCTTCCATTTTGTAATGATCCCGCTTTCATTTCTTTTATTTACTTTACAAAAAACAGAAATGTTGTTATAGTTGGTTTTATTTGTGATTTCCATTTCTTACAAATTATTTATTTTGAAAGCAATCGGCATTCAACTTTACAGAGTATTTTCTATATAACAATAATATCCATACTTATAATAATTTTCTGCCCTAACATTTTTGACAAGGTACTCTGTTAGGAATTATGAAAATCTATCAATATGTTACATTCCTAACATGTACTCAGCCCCCCAATTCATATCATACCTTTACTGTTTGCTGTCTACCTGTGGGAATATTCTCTGAAGACTTCATAGGTTTGGAAGGCAGACTGAAGTCAAGTACCTGGGGTATAGAAATACTTATGCAAAGACATCCTTGGGAAAATCCTAAATCATCTAGATTTTGTTGCATACTTAGGAGTTCTTTCCATTTTCACTTCTCAGTCTTTTCTAAGCCCTTCTGATTGATCCTTATAGTTGTGCATTACTTTAAATGCCCTACTAATAATATGTTTTTTTCTGCAGCTTCTGTACTAGACTTAGCTGTAAACTCAACCATAGCTCGTCTTTCATGTAACACTCTCATAACCCTTTTCTCTATGCCTGTACTCTATTTATCAATCCCTGTTCAGGAGGTAAGTTGTCTCCAAACCACAATCCAACCTTCTGTTTGGCCTCATCACATTCTATGACTTTTCTCTTTCTAGTTATTTGCTTTCACTACCTTAGTTTGTTTACTAATTGTTGCCAGTAAATTTCAGCTCACTATTGCCTATTTTATGTGCCCCTACTTGCTGTCATCCAAATTAGTAAAAACTCTTTTCTATATTCCCATGTTGGCTTACTTCTCAAAATAGTTTCTGGAGGTTGCATTATACGTGTTCGCATATGACTACAGAGAAACAAATTTGATAGAAGAGCTGTCATCTTACAGATCAGCAGATGGATGCACACGGGCTTCCTTCAGCTGATTGATATGATTCTATTCATTTCATGCAAAAGCACTTTCCAACCTGCAAAAGTGGTTTGCTTTTGATAATAGTCCTTTTAAACCTATGTATGTGACTGAATAATGCAGAAGAAAATGCAGATTATTACCAGTCATACATTTTTTGGAGGTGGGAGTATGTTTAATTTTATATTCAGCTTAATAAATTATGCTGTGAATCTACTATGATTCTTAGAAAAATAAATACCACTCATACTGGTTGTGCATGACACAAAGTGATGTTACATGGAAGTCACATGTTCTATGGAAAACAACTTATTTTGTGATATTCTGTCAGTCATACTACTACAGGAAGAATCATCCAGATTAGTCATAAGTTACATGTGTCACAATTCCACTATTATGACCAGTTAATCATTAAACTACTTATTAAGTAAAGATGATATGTAAAGAAATATTTTGTTGTTTTTAGAATGAGAAAGACTAAGGGTGCGCAATCTGTCATCATGTTGGAAGTATAAATGATGCAATGGCACATGCACAGATGGACAGACATATTAAATTGGTTTACTATTAATGCAATATAGTCCTAGGCTTACAACTTTCCTCCTCTTCTAGATCCCAAACCTTCTGGCACCTTAACTAGCTCCTCTTGGAGAATCTGCTTTCCTACATCAAATTCAAACTGCAATACTTCCACAAAAGAAGAGGAATTGATCAAATGAGGTTTGGTCAATACATATCCATGCAAGGCTGAGGAAATGCAGAAACCTGTCTGACTAGCCCTATGCCATTATGCACTCAGATAATCTCTCCTACATAGATCACCTAACGGTGGAGTCAAAGCTGGATCATGGTCAAATAGGGCCTTAGGCAGGGTAATAGATCAGTCCTGATGTGCACCCACACCCCTAGTATCCCTAACCCCCCACATCCCTGCCCCAGTGCCATTCCAGTGTTCTATTACTTGTCTCTCTTTCCCCCAAGTTACCATAAAATAATGTTCAAACTGTCAGTGTGCATACTATTTTTTTTCTTTACTTCTACAATGATTACAGATATTTGGATTCAATTTAAAACTTTTATTTCAAATTTTATAACACAAACACTGATAGACATTTGCTGAATAAAAAATACAGTCTCACAATGAAAACAGACTTAGCATGAGCAATAGCAAACTTCTCTGACCTTGAAACTTGCATTCATGCATCTAGCCAGTGGAGGATTAAGTGTATGTTTGGGCTGTGTTCAAACCATTGGCCCCGGCACACATTCTAAGGACAATACATACATGCATGTGTTCTTTGATTCACATTCCTGATTCTATTAAATTATATTCCTTGCTTAATACAGCACCACCTGTTAAAGTATGTTTAATTTTTTTTTAGTTTTGAACCTTTTTTCCAGTAGGCAGTGAAATAGCATTGTCTGTACTCATACCATATTGCTAAGGCTCCTTATCTCTATCCATCAGGTCATTACCCCCCCCCCCCCCCAATCCTTCAAAAAACATTCTGAAAGACTTCCTAGCCAAAACCTGTCTCTGTTCTTGTTCAAACCCAGGACAAACTATATCCCTAAATGTAAACAAATACCTCTTCGTACCTTACTTCTCCTTACTCTCTGTTCTTCACTCACTTCCATATATCTATCAATTTATCTCCCTGGCTTTCTCTCTAAATATACCATAAGCACACTTTTCTCTCATTTTGTACTGCAATTCCTGTTTGTATTATAATAACGTATCTTTAATATCTTGGTAAACTGGCTAACATTTTTCAAACTATTAAATCAATGTCATATAATTGGCATCTATTCTTAATCAATGTTTTCATGTTATGTCTAATTTGGTATAATTAATTAATCTGTGTTTATTTTCTGTATTACTTTTAAAGACTGTAAAATGATCATTCTTAAAATGTTTTGTAATATTTTGGAACGCTTTTCCTCGGGCCTCCAATGAAAATAGATTCCTACCCAGTCAGACTTTCCCAGTAATCAAATGCCAATAAATAAATAAATAATCAAAACATATAAGCCAATAATGATGAGGCTATCCATTTCAGAACATTTCAGCCATAAAAGGCCACTCAAAATACTGTCATTATAATCCACCAATATCAGTCAACATAGACAATCTCCGCAGAAGTAAAATGTCATCTGAATAATTCCACATTAAAGAGATCTGCAACTAATGAAGAGATTGCTGCTGGCAGACAACTTTCTATTTCATTATTTCATCTACAAGTTCAGCGCGTGCTTCACCCGAAAAATAAATTGCCTATGTTACATTAAAAATGGTGTGCTGGTGATATGCAATAGGGAGTGGCTGACAGACTGACTACAGGTTTATATTAACTAGGCATCTCATCTAAAGGAGGACACCCCCACCCTTTATGCTGCACAGTAGTGTGAGCAATTTATCTACCTGGTATGGGAGGAGAACCCACAGTCTTCCAGTCTTCTCTACTAAAGGCATAAATGTTACCTATTGGATCATTGACACTGAACAGCCCAACTATGAAACTCGCTGACTGACAATAACAAACTAGTCCTCAGAGATTTGCAAAAATAAAGCAAGCAAAAAAAAACAATATCTACACACACACACATATATATATATATATATATGTGTGTGTGTGTGTGTGTGTGTGTGTGTGTGTGTGTGTGTGTGTGTGTGTGTGTGTGTAAATTAAATGAGTCTTGGCAGTTGGTGTGGAGGTTTAAGGAACTTGCTTGCCAATAATCAAGGCTCAAGTTTTAACTCTGGTCAAATGGTCAAAGTCACTTAACTAGATAGCCCACCTTCTTCTTCTTCTTCTTTCAGCTTTTTCCCGGTTAGGGGTCATCACAGTGGATCACCATGTCCGCACATTAATTGGCAGTGAAGTTTTACAGTGTCGGGTTGCCAGCCCGGCGCCCAACCTTCCACAGAAGGCACACACACACGCACACCTAGGGCCAATTTAGAGTGTCCAATCCACCTGCAGCATGTCTTTGGGATGTGGGAGGAAACCGGAGCACCCGGAGGAAACCCATGCAACCACAGGGAGGACATGCAGACTCCACACAGAAGGCAACCCAGTCGAGGATCGAACTGGAGAACCTCTTGCTGTGAGGCGGCAATGCTAACCACTGCACCACCGTGGCTGCCCTAACTAGATAGCCCACCTAACTGTGACATTTTATATTCGCATGCATATGTGCACACACACATACATGCACACACACACACACATACACACACACACACACACACACACACACACACACACACACACACACACACACACACGCACACTGTCCACTTCTGCTCTGTTTGCTGGCTTTGCTCCATTTTTTGGCTGCTAGTCCAAGTCTCACATGCTTTAGGTTATTTAATCAAATCCAAATTGTTTACATTAGGACATTACCCTAACATTGGAGTTTCTGGTGCTGAAGTCTCCCACTAGGCCCTAAAGCCCTACTATATTTATGGAATTCTTTCAGGTGTGCTTTTTACAGATGGGTCTATATTTATTGGCCTCTCCCAAGCCAATACACATCCCCAGCCAACAAGTGCCCTAAACAACTTCCTAGGTTGCCTAGTGCTTGATCTGGATCAACTGGAATGAGCAGATAATTGCTCAAACAACTATGAAATGAGTAGTCATATCAATCAGCTGAAAGAAAAACATTTGCATCATATCAGTGGAATGGTGCTCTGTATTTTTATGTATCAGTGCTGCTTACATTGCCATTAGAAACTCAATTGTCCTGGACCTCCAGTTTCTCCACAACTCCAATATTTACACCAATACTAAAACTGGAGGCTTAAATCTTCACCAACAGATGAATATAACCCATAAAGGGATAGGTTTGCAACCCAATGCCTCCCTGACCTCTGAAATAAATTTCCCTGCATGTTAGGCAATGCAACAACAACTACATTCCTGAATGGATATCCACAGATTTACTCCAGCAGAGATGAATGTAGCCCTCCTGGAGAAAGGCACAGTTGCCTTAATGAGGGTACTGACAAGGAAAGAATGTTCATTAGACTCCGTGGCCATGGGATATCTATGCATTTATGAAGGTTTGAGTTAACTAAGGAAGAAAAACATTTTTAAATCAAGGTCACATGTGATGTTACAAATTTCAGAGAATATTGAAAATACCAATCAAGGTCCTATGACACAGTTTTGTTTACAGTACTGATATTTTCAAAGTTAACTAGGAGGTTAACTGCTTATATTTAATGCTATATTTCTCATTTGATCTGGCAGCCTTTAGTAATGGATGATTACCTTTCACAAATGCATACAATTGTGAGCAACTCATGTTAAAATGCAATTTCACCTGCAGCTCAGCCTTGACAAGAGACACAATCATTCTGTTTCTGTTATCTGTCCATGCTTTCCCATAAGTGAAAAAACTCTTTCCATAAAGCGATTGCTGGAGAGAACTGAAAGGACAAACTGTACCAGTCTGTAAAGTATTTTGTAGTCTGGAGCTTTACCAAAAAAGGTTCTCCAATGAGCACTTACAGATGCCTCTGTCATGTGTAACAGGGCTGGCAATGCAGCTGATAAACTGCAATAGTCTCATCAACGTCATGACTGTGCACAGTTCTGACCAGGTTATAGGCTGCTGGAGCCTGAAGATTTGCATAGCTTTAATGGGACTATTATCAAAATCAAACCACTTCTGCAGGTAAGAAAGTACTTTGGTATTAAAGGCAGTGATGTCTCTGCACGACTGCTGTCCCTTGATCAGAGGTAAGTGCTTAATGGCAGATGAAGCTATAGAGCCAAAGAACTGATCATCCAACCATCACTGTAGTTCATCTCAGAGACTCACCATCACTGCATACAGCACTGGGGCAGAAAGTGCATTGCTTTCAAGCTTTGCAATTGACTTGTGAAAAACCTGCAAGATGTAGTGCATGAAGTGCATGTAGCACTCAGCATCTGAGATGTTTTCTGCGATGCCATCCTCATTGGCTTCCACAAACTTTCAGATGTGAGAGTGACAGTCATCAAATAACATTTAATAGCAGGCCAGCATTCTACTAGTCTTGCAACAGTAGGAGACAAAGACAGCCACCTTGTGACAACATGCTGCATAATCTCCTTGAAGTCCTGGTCTAGGAAAGGGGTCTATATCATTTTGTCAAACAAACTAAACTCAAATACCTCTTTCTTGAACTTTATCCATCAAAACTTAATTCATCACATGATCATTTCAGCAAAGTTTTTTTCCCAGGGAAAAAAATTACTTGGCCAACTTACCGACCATGATAAAAAACGCATAATTTAAAACCCACCCAGGTGGGGGGCTGCACCCCTCCACCCCTCTAACTAAATATACCAACTCCAAAATTGCACTACAGTGGGGAAGAGGGCAAACTCCCGATGATGGCCAGCTAGTTTTTCTCCCTGGGAAAAACTTTGCTAAAATGATCATTTGATGGATTAAGTTTTGATGGATAAAGTTCAATGAAGAGTTTTTTCGATTTTTAGTTTGTTCGACAAAATGATATGGACTCTAGGAAAGCATAGAGGTCCTTTTGCAAGTTTTTTTGGAGACATTGAAAGCTCACTGCAGATTTTCAAAACTAGCATCTCAGCATCAAACCTTTCAAGGGCCTTGCTGGCATGATTTGCACAGTTATGCAGTACGTGGCACAAACAGTTTCCTGGAATGATATGAGGTCATCAGATATCAAATGTTGAAAAATAGACCTATGTTTCCCATAATTAATTAAAGCATTGCCTGCAGCATAACTGGACATGTTTTGTAGTAGCAGCCCTTTCTGTATTAGAACATCCTCTATTTTTGTAAAGATTTCTTCAGCTCCTTTATTATAATCTTCATAGAAATCAAGAAGGTTCTGTTGTATACCATGGGTTTGACTGAAGCACTGTATAACTAGGGGGATCATTTTTCTATTTCCTTTACTGGATGCATCTTAAAAGATTCACTAGTTGCAGGACATGGCTGCATGAACTTTCTCATCAAGTTCTGCTTCTGGAGCTGAAGGCTTTGCTAATATTTGTCTGACTTCTAGTTGCTTTCATTGTCTTTTCTCCATTCCATTTGATAGTGAACTTTGGTCACCAGGATGTGCACTTCACCAAGGCATCTGCATTTGGTACAGAACATACCCATTGATAACTTTGTCGCACAATTTATTAATATTGCAGAATGTTTTGTATTTCTTGAAAGACATCATGGCACTGCAGCCAGCTTCTTGCTGATCCAGTGCTCTTTTCCTAAACACATATCTTGCAAGATCCTCACTCAGTGTGCAACTGCAATAAAACCAAAGGAGATATTAATACCATACAGTGAGCCAGGTGCAGCAGTGCCCTGGGGTCTTATCTGTGCCATACTATCTGAACAAAGATAGTTGTTCACATCCTCTAACTGGGAAATCTACATACCTTTACTATATATTAGAGTGGAGAAACACTATATGCAGATGATACAGAGCAGAAAAATTGATAGAGAATTCAAAGCAACCTCTGTCAGAAATTTAGAGTAGATGCTGCCAAGCAATGTGAGGCACTAACATTAACTCATTTGCCTCCTGTGCCACAGTGATATTCTATCATTTTTACCCACATAAATACAGGAGGATAAGCCTGGGTGTGAAGCACTATGAGGCAGTAGCAGCAACAACTATGACATGGTGACACACCCTCCATTTTTAGCATGGAAGCAAGGCAAAAATCATCTGCTAATAGGGAAAACAGCTGAGAAGAAAACTGAAGATCACACACTGGGACTTCATTAAGTCACACCTTGCATTTCTAACGTGTTTAGCTGACAAAAGTTACATGACAATTCTTGAAAGCTCACAGTCCTAGTATGACAATAATACACCCCATATTAACTACTAATAAAATCTATCATATATTGACAGGGATCACTTTCAATATACACATCCTATAGTTAGCAAGTTATTAATGGAAACAATCAGGAAATATACAGTCTGTTGAATAAGTTATAGTAGTACCTAACCCTAATGATCTACAAAACTACTGAGATTACTGCAAGCCTTTACTCTAATTCACTATCAAAGTTAATAGAACAAGCTTTGTTTCACATACATGAAAGGGCTGTCAGCATCTTCATTTAAGAATCAGGGTCAAAACCAAAAATAATGACAGAAAAGCACCGAGATGAGGTATGAGTTAGATTATTTCTGTAATTCCATCTAACAGTTACTAAATCAGGTTGATCATTAGGCATCAGCACATATTTTTCTATAAAATTAGCTAGAAGTAGTCATTGAATCCTCAAATTACTTAGTCATTTGGCAGGAATGTTTTCCCAAACAAATAACTGGTGTCAAAATCATGAACTGAAACTGAACGCCAAAAATGCATTATTGTATCCATTGTGAAAACATCTAGTCTGGAGAATTACCACACTGACAGTACAATCGAAAGAGCTGACGCAGTTCTTCAGGATTTAGGAACTTATGGGGACAGTGACCTAACTTTTGACCAACATGTGTCTATTGTCATAAAAATGTCCTTCTACACTGCACAACTTATAAACAAAGGGATGCATATAGGGATAATGTCTAAATCTACAGTCATAATTGTTCCCTTTACTCAGCCATCATTAGGACAATCAGTAAGACTTTCTCTTGCTTCCATTTTATGTGGTAAAATTCATTTAAGTTACCTTTCAAATGCTGTGCAGACTTATGACATGGTCAGTTTAGTAAACACTTAAATGGTACTACATTTAGCAAGTTTCTTGAAGTAATAAATACAAATGACTGCTTTACATTACACAATGCTTTAGGACTTACTATTAGAAGAATGAACATTTATTCTTCAAAACATGATATAAGCCCAGTGACTCTAGATCAAGTTTCTATCCATGATATTCAGATCAAGTAAGGCATCATTGTCAGGGACATCAACCTTAATGAGAGGGAATATACAACACTTGGTCAAGAATTAGGGCACTTAATTAGTAGGATAAAGAGGGATCATTGCAATCACCATCCCTCAGCAAACTATAAACTATCAACACTTCCATAAGTGAGTAGAGTATCATCAACAAACAGCTGAATTTTAGGAGTGAATTTTTAATTTAATGTATATATTTTAATGTTTACATTATGTCTTATGAAGTTAGTGAATGGTTCTATAGCAAGTGTGAATAATAGGTGGGGATACTGGACATCCCTGTTTTGTTCCTTTTAAAATATTAAAGGGACTAGAAAAAAAGAGCCTAAATTTACAGATGAAATTGAGTTGACATACATCTTTTTGATTAATTCTATGAATTCAGTAGAAAAGTTGCATTCCTTTACTATTCTAAACAAGTAAGGCCAGTTTATGGAGTTAAAGGCTTTGTCTATGTCTAGACTTATTATGGGTAATTCGTTCTTGTTTTTATTTGCAATGTCAATCAAAGAAAACAACTTAATATATTGTTATAAACTTTCCTAGTAGTTATAAAACCTGTTTGATCTTCATTTATTAAGCAAGTAAGTATTACGTTTAGTCTTTTATCTAAAATGGACATAAAAATATTGTGATCAACATTTAAGAATGATATAGGATGATAGGATGAGGATGAGGCAGGATCATTCTTTGATTTTAATATAGAGGTAATAAGTGAATATTTCCAAGAAGGGGGTAAGTTAGAAGTATTCTTGACTTCTTCAAATGTGTTTAATAAGATTTTTAGAATGCTATCAGGCATCAGTTTGTATAGGTCTGGAATTATTCCAACTAGTCTTGGTGCTTTATTTGGTTTTATATTTTTGATTTGTCCTTTTAGTTCTCAAAAGGAAAATGGCTTATCTATTTTACATTTGTGTTATGTTGATAATTTCTGTTGTATATTTTCTTTTAAGAATCTATCTAAAATGATAATACTACTTAAAATTGTTTTTGTTTTATTCATTTCATCATAGTACTTCTTAAGGCATTTTAATATATTATTCAGATCTGTAACTTTCACTACTTTATCCTTTTCTTTATATACAGTTTAGAGTCCATACTTTGGGACACATTAAACATTGTTTTATATGGTAAAATTAAAAATTGATATATTGCAAACGGAAAGAAGGAGACAGAGAATAACAGCTCTTCAAGAGGAAACTGTAAATTAAAACCACCTAATGATAAAACTGCAAATACCCAGCTCAAAATCTAAATAAGAAATCTACAGATATCCTTCAACATAAGATTTCTATTAATTTAGAAAAAGTCAAACTACAGTTGTATTCAATCAACCCCAAAAGCTTACATAAAATAGCAATCAGATAAACAATATGAATAAAATTAATCACATTAAAGAAAAGGTATATAAATAAAAGGATAAAGTAGTGAAAGTTACAGATCTGAATAATATATTAAAATGCCTTAAGAAGTACTATGATGAAATTAATTAATGTGATTAATTTTATTCATATTTTTTATCTGATTGCTATTTTACATAAGATTTTGGGGTTGATTGAATATGACAGTATTTTGACTTTTCTAAATTAATAGAAATCTTATGTTGAAGGATATCTGTAGATTTCATTGAGCTGGGTGTTTGCAGTTATATCATTAGGTTTAAGGTTTGGTTTTAATTTACAGTTTCCACTTGAAGAGCTGTTATTCTCTGTCCCCTTCTTTCCTTTTGCAATATACCAGTTTTTAATTTTACCATATAAAACAATTTTTAATGTGTCCCAAAGTATGGACTCGAAAACTTCACCATTATTATTGAGTTCTATGAAATTATTAATTTCTATTAAGAAACATTCTTGAAAATGTTTCAACTTCATTATACATGCTGGTATTCTTTGACAATAGAATAGGTTATTTGGGCTTAATGTTAATTTAAAAGTAATAGCATTATGATCAGACAATGGGCATGAGACAATCAACAAGGGCAATAAAAGTCAATAGTGTAGCCACTCTGAATTAACTCCCTCTCACACCAACAAACAAAATGTCTTCAATAAAATAAATAAGAGGGAGAAACACGGCAGGAAGAATATAAAACACTTTAATACAGTTAGAACTTTCCCATCAAAGATGCTTCTTCAGACCATGAATAAATTAAACTGAAACCATTTTAAATATATTCCATGCTATAGTAAATCATTGTTAATTAATTAATTACATCTGTTTAAAACAATCAAGCTGAAGAGACAACATAACAATGTGTTTACACAGTCTGGAATATATTGCAGCCTAGTACTTTAAAGCAACATTTCATCACTAAGAATAGATAAAGTAAAAATGTGAGAACATGTATAAAATACAAATAAAAAGGGGGGCATATAAACTGGATCTCATAACCGTCTTGTATTTAAATAGGGCTTAACCGATGTCCTATCATTAAGCCCTGGTTCATTTTCAGTCTTTAACTCAATAATCCAATTTAACTCTCTCAGTTCCAGTTTATTTTTCATGTCTCCCAACCTTAAATCTTGATAAATACATTCAATAACTTTAAATTGAAATTGATGCATTCCCCCTGCACAAATAACATGTTTGGCTAGGGCACTTCTATCTGGTTCATTATTCCTAATGGCAGTTAGATGTTCTTTGACCCTCTCTCTTAGTGAGCGAGTAGTCATGCCAACATAAAAGGAAGGACGGACTAAACAGACAGCCAAGTACACTAAATTCCTTGTTTTACAATTTGCCTTGACTCTAAATTCATACTTCTTATTGGTTTTAGGATGTATAAAAATCATATTGTCACTCAAAACATTACAAACACTGCATTGCCCATATTTATTAATGCCATATATCTCATCCTGTGGCCTTTTTGGTTGACACAGTAACCTCTTAAGATTCTTTTTATTTTTATAACAAAACTTATTCTGGCTACTATCCTAGCTATCTCAGGATCTGACTGCAAGATGGACCAATTCTTGTCAATCACATTTTGTACTTTTCTAATATTCCCAGCATACTCTAAATGAATAGGCAGGTTTTTAATAGCAGAACTTTCTCTGGGTTGTTGGGGTTGAGATATAAACACTACCGATATATGGTCTCACTCTACCTTTCCTTACAGATTTAACCTGATGAATCCCCATATCTACTTCCCTTTCCAGATAGTTCCATTGTAACAATTAATTCCTAAAAGTTCCCATATCCTGATCAAAGTGTTCCTCTTCCATATCTAATCTAGAGATAGCCTGACCTTTTATAATGTTCCTATATATATAGGTAGGGTGCATACTATCTCTACTCAAGACATTATTTCTTCTACATTCCTTTCTAAGTGTGTGGGGGGTACAGAAAGTGAATTGAGAGAGTTCTTTACATTTTTAGATACCACTACTGATTTTTTGAGATTTACTCATTCTGTCTCTTTAATAAAAATATATTTTTTGGATGTGACAATATTTAAAGATACTAATGGGAAATTATTGTCCAGATTATTTAGAAAGGAATGTAGAAGAAATAATGTCCTGAGTAGAGAATTGAATTGTTACAATGGAAATATCTAGAAAGTGAAGTAGATATGGGGATTCATCAGGTTAAATCTATGAGGAAAGGTAGAGCGAGACCATATATTGGTAGTGCTTATAATATCTTACCCCCAACAACCAAGAGAAAGTTCTACTATTAAAAACCAGCCTATTAATTTAGAGTATGCTGGGAATATTGCAAAAGTACAAAATGTGATTGACAAGAATTGGTCCATCTTGCAGTCAGATCATGAGATAGCTAGGATAGTAGGCCAGAATAAGTTTTGTTATACAAATAAAAAGAATCTTAAGAGGTTACTGTGTCAACCAAAAAGGCCACAGGATGAGATATATGGCCTTAATAAATGTGAACAATGCAGTGTTTGTAATGTTTTGGGTGACAATAGGATTTTTATACATCCTAAAACCAATAAGAAGTATGAATTTAGAGTCAAGGCAAATTGTAAAACAAGGAATTTAGTGTACTTGGCTGGCTGTTTAGTCTGTCCTTCATTTTATGTTGGCATGACTACTCGCTCACTAAGAGAGAGAGGGTCAGAGAACATCTAACTGCTATTAGGAGCAATGAACCAGATAGAAGTGCCATATTCAAACATGTTATTTGTGCAGGGGGAATGCATCATTTTCGATTTAAAGTTATTGAATGTATTTATCAAGATTTAAGGTTGGGAGACATGAAATATAAACTGGAACTGAGAGAGTCAAATTGGATTATTGAGTTACAGGCTGAAAAAGAACCAGGGCTTAATTATAGGACATCAATTAAGCCCTATTTAAATACAAGACGGTTATGAGATCCAGTTTATATGCCCCCCCTTTTTATTTGTATTTTATACATGTTCTTAGATTTTTACTTTATCTATTCTTAGTGATGAAATGTTGCTTTAAAGTACTAGGCTGCAATAAATTTCAGACTGTGTAGACACATTAAACAAATGAAGCACACTGGTTCCACACTGCAGACTAAATCTCATAATAAATAATTTATTCAATAATAAGGTAAGTGCTTTCACGGATATCATCTGCTTCATCAGACTCATTGCTATGTTGTCTCTTTAACTTGATTGCTTTAAACAGATATAATTAATTAATAAACAATGATTTACTATAGCATGTAATATATTTAAAATGGTTTCAATTTATTTATTCATGGTCTGAAGAAGCATTTTTGATGTGAAAGTGCTAACCATATTAAAGTGTTTCATATTCTTCCTGCCGTGTTTCTCCCTCTTATTCATTTTATTGATGAGACAATCAGCAACTCATCTATCTTGAAATATAATGAATTGGATACTAGAACTTTGTCTACACTTGTCTGGGTTCCAAATCTATAAGTGTAATGTGTACATTTCAAGTAAGTTGGTAATTTTACATTAGATCTCTCAAATTCATACAAGTAACGTAATTATTTAAATGTTTTTTTACTGAATTTTTTATTTTATTTTATTATTTGTTGTTTCTTTAAGAGATAAAATGCAGCTAAAATCACCAGCAAATAACATTTCACCTTTAGACTGTATTGCAATGATATCTAGGTACTTTTTGACAGTATTCATACCTATACCTGGCATCCAGTATGCATTTATAAGAGTGTGACATCCACATAATAGCCCACTGAACTGCCACCAAATAATGTGACTTCCCCCCTCTATCCTGAGTCAGTAACTAAGGAGCTTCAGTCCTCAATACTGACTCCAATGTGAGACTGTCACTTAAAAATAGTAATATTCCACAAGTTCCCCTTTAGAGCACAACAGGAACCAATGTGTCCCATTTTAAGACCTCTGATACACTCATACTTAAATAGATTAAATCTCACACATCTAACCACTTCTGGGAAAGCCTGACACAGATTTCCAGCTGTGCCCTTTTCCCATAATAATACAGTAATGCTGCTACCAATCAGACTGTCTTCATGCAATTTTAAAGGGGTGTCTAATTATGAAAATTAAATATTAAAACAAATAGTAGCAAATGACCTAAGCAGACAGGTTTTTGGAGTGGCTCGGTGAGTTATCAAGGCAAGTATAAGCACTCTCCAATCACTAAAGAAAACACTGATTGACCAGCCACAATGTAAATTAATAAAAATATTTAATAATGACCAAAATGATTAAAACTATAAAACAGTAATTTCCAATAACAGAACTCAATCACCAGGAAAATAAATCAATACTTTAGGATAGAAATCCAATATTCAGAAAATCTCTAACTCATCTAACTTAGTTACAATTTTCCTGTCTGTCTAAAGAACACTGTCCCTGATCTAAACAAAATTACTAGAACACAGCAAAGGCAGGCTTATAGTTCTTTGTGAGTCTCTTTGACATCCACTGCTCAGTACATCTATGAATTGTAACAGGCTGTTATAACTGACAACTGACTACTGACAACTGGCAACTGTATCTGTCTTCAGCAGGCTCTCTTTTATAGACTAGTCTAACTGTCACAACTGTTCTAGTTCTAATTTTCATTCCATATTTTGAAAATCAACCAGCAACTGTTTACTAAAGTTACTTCCTGTCTTTCAGCTTCTGACAGTAGCACATAGCAACTGTCAACATTCCAATTACATCACCTGCAGATCAGCTGAATCTGAAACAGTTTCCTTTTAGAAGCTTTCTTCACAAACATGCACAGTTAGAAATGTAAAAGGACACTGTTCAAGTCTTTAAAATATTCTGTTTAGATTATAAATTAACATGTAAGAACTTAGTTACAATATCATATGCTAGTCATGCTGGCTTAATAGTACATAGGTTAGTCTAAAATCATTTACAAAAACTCAGTCAGACATGCTAGCATAAATAACAGTGTCTAATTTCTTCGCAAAGAAGGTAATATTTTCCCCAATTCTAGTACTACTAGTTGTAACATATGATTTTTGTCTGAATAAGAGTCCACAATTTTAGGAATTCCTATTTTTTTTCCATAAAGTTAGAATACATCTTCTTTTGGTATCAAGCTGTGAACCAACTACAACTGAATAGTCCTTCAGTAATAACCTGTTAACATCATTAGACATTAAATGAGTTTCTTGTAGGAAGATAATATCAGATTTATGAAGTGTTAAATATTTGTTAAGACTACTTCTCTTTAGTGTTTTTTTTTAACCCATTAATATTCAATGATGAAGCCACTATTCGGTATATAGTGTTCAAAATCTGTTTTATGATTATTTTGAAAGATGTTCATTAATGTAAAGTGCTATTTATGGACAGAGATAAAAAAGTTGAAGTAATAACCAACCATAAGATATAGAACATTTACAGCCTTCCACATGGAGTACATTATTCCAAGCTTGATGAAGTTTACATTTAAGTCTCTTACTAACCAAACCATGTCACACTATATCACTACTGCTTCTAACATATAACCTAATAACCTAATAATTACTATATAAATATTACATGCAATTAAAGAAGATATTATTTGAATATAGAGAAGTAAATATTAAACAACAAGCTAATTGTACAAAACAGTTTTCAGCATGGAGAAGCATAATTTTCAATTAATTTATAATAATTAACAACTAAGTATATGTGGTTTGTTTTGTTTAAAATATTTTGTTCTAAATGTAATGATGACATCTTTGAAAATATATATGATACGTTAAACATAATTTATAAAAATCATGTTTTAAGATTACAGATCTTTAAAATACCACTTGGCACAATGGATTAATACATTTCCATTCCTCACTGAAAAGTTAAACTAAGTATAACATATTAACCAATGTTTTGTTATTCAGCAGATTCATATAGTACACAATGATGCATAGCTGTCAGCCAAATAACTAATTACAGTCTCATTCCTCCAAATAAAATGAGGATAGCACACGTTTCTATGAAAATATTGTAATCCAGTAACACTGAGTTAAACTTGTCACATTAAAATGCATATGTGCAGCATTACTTAGAGTAAATCCAGTAACAACACACGAGCTGCTTCTACGATTTGTGTGACATGGGTTCAGATAGATCATATAGTAATATGCTGTTCACAAAAGGGAACTGAAACCAGTGGGGTGTCTATTCATTAGAGCTTAATCTATCTGCAACTTCAGCAGACTTGTCACTGTGTAGTACTATTAAAACTGTGAACACCTTCAAAATTGTTTACAGCTACAACTCATTAATTAGTAAATCAAATGCAACTGCTGATGCCACTCCTCTGCTATTTCAGGTTTACTTTCACAAAAGGAATGAGTTAGAGGATAAATTTGTACTATAATGGAAGCTAAATATTAAAAACTACAGATGGCACCACCTTAAAAAAGTCTTTGTGTGACATTATAAAGATTCCTTCTTGTCATAGTTTACACTTGGGATGATTAAATAGTTTGAAATACATCAGTGTATTCATTTGATATATAATGAGTATAAAATGCTTTACCTATAATATCCCCTCAAATACAAATGATCATTTTACAGCCTTAAGAACAGTTTGTTTTGCTTTATTTTTATTTCTTTGCAGTTCTTGACTCTGAGAGATCAAATGTTACACCAAACTTCCTTTCTGATTTGCAAGTGTTCCCCTGTGAAGATGGAGTGCTGCTTGCTCAGACAGAAGCTCGAGCCCTGCTTAATAACAGCTCAGAAGCACTGCAAGTAGAATTAGTGGGAAAATAGCACTAAGAAGGAACGCTTATAACACAAATGGCTCGTGGATATATTCTACAAGCTGTGAATTAACTGAAAAGCCATTTTTACATATTCATTTTATAAGAAAAAGTTAAAAAACAGCTAATGTATATTAATAGCATTAAACTCGTGATTTTTATACATATAACAGCATCAAACTACACACAATAACCTTATTAATGGCTAAATTAAAATATAGCTGTTAAAGGCACCAAAAAGAAATTTAAACAGTAAAGAAACCTGAATAAGTATACAGCTACATATACCTGCTTTTTTAAAACCAACCCCAAGTCTATACCTAAACTAACAAAATCTTATGTTACCATGCTATTATAATTATATTATTATTATGTGTAATTGCGTGGGTGAGGATGTTATAAATAAGGCAGTAGAACTGTAGCATTTTACTATTATTTATAATAATTAATGTAAGACTGTCTGTCAGTATTGAGCTTTTGCTAGTGATGTTATTTTAAAACTGCAGTACTACAGAAGCTAATATATATATTAAATTATTTGTTTTAAAAATGTCTTCATCAGAATTCAATATATTCTTCTTCTGAACAAAAGAAATAGCATCATCTAAGTTGTCAAAAGTTTTAATTCCTTCAGGAAAAAGAGTCTAATTTTGCTGGGAAGATTAGATGGCTCTTGATTCCAGCTGTTTTCAATGATTTTAAGAAACTCTTCCAAATCTGCACCCTCCTCCCTTTAGGTGCAATAAAACAAGGTGTGATCATTTAGCTTCTTTTTGTGACCCACATACCACCGCTGTAGATTGTGTGTTAGTGACAAGATCTGTTAAAAAAAAAACTAAACAAATAAATGTAAATATAGAGTGCTGTGCATACCTTACAACTAGTCATAGGAAATGGAGTTGAATAAAATTCATATTAATACTGTCTCCAAACAGCTAGTGCTAGTTATTTATTTATTTATTTATTTATTTATTTATATTTGTTTTCTGGGATAGACCACTAATCTACACGGACCCTTTTCAGACTCAACCCCGGAGCACTGCCTGGTTAAGTGGTTTGCATTGGTAGCATTTGCGTTCTCCGATACTATAACATGGTTAATTATTAGGATGTATGAAGAATTGAAGGCATGAATTAAAGTGGGAGGGTTCCTCTCAGATAAGCTGTGTCTGAACAGAGGAACCAGGCAGGGGCGTCCTCTTTCCACTTTCTTATTTGCTTTATATTTAGAGCCATTGGCAATGGAAATAAGGGACTCAGAAATGCAAGGATATATTGATATGATAAACAGGAAAAGTTGGGTTTATTTGTACATGATATTATTTTGTACCTGATACATCCAGAGGGGGCATCTCAGTGTTATGAAACATTTTGACACAATTTCAAGTCTTTTCAGGATATAAAATTAATGAAGATAAAACAAAGTCTATATTCATAAATTATGTACTCATACATGAATTGGTTCAGCAACACCCATTTTTGTGGGGGCAAGATAAGTTCAAGTACTTAGGAGTATGAATTAAAAATACTTCTGTTATGGCAGCTAAGGATATGTGAGAAGAGACTAAACAAAAGATAATACAAAAACTGAAAAACTGGAAACTCTTATTTATAGATATGAATAGTAAGATACAAGCAGTAAAATGTTTTTAGGCCCTTTAGGCTTGTATACTGGGTTGACAAATTTTTTCAAACTGAGGAGAAGTTGTGGACAATAATTAATAAAGAACTGAAGGAATTTACTTGGCAAGGAAACAGGTCAAGTGTTGAGTAGGATAAATGTATCCTTCCAATAGAACAATGTGGTTTAGGTTTACCTGATTTAAAGGCATATGTTAGATCTATGCAGTTAAAGGCTCATATACTTAATGCAAGCAGAAAATTATAACGCAAAGTTGAAAGAGATGACGAAGCAGTGTGAAGGTCAAAAAATGGAGAGGGAGTGGGATTTTGGATGCAGATCTCTATGAAAAATAATAAGAACCATGCAGAATATTATATTCATAAAGTAGCAGAAAGTATTCTAAGAACTAAGCCAATACGAGAATGGAAAAAAAAGATTTCGCCAATAAGGATGACTGCAAGTTGGGGTGCAGAAAATAGGCAAGAGGGGACTGGAATTTACTAGAGAAACCTGGCAAAGGAACCAAGATAGTGGGAGCAAATAACTCACGCAGGATAGCTGATGGAGTTGGATGAGGCCAAGATGACATTTGGATTGCAGACTAGAGACTGCCTTCACTACCAGGTCTTGTTCTCAGTGTACAGGCAAAGAGAAAGGAATAGGGGAATTTTAAGTGAAAGACTTGCTCTGGTAGAGATTTTAATTGACTCTAGAACAGAAGCAGCTGTTAAAAAAGGGATAATTAGTAGGGCATATAAAATATTGCACAATAATTATAAGAATTAATCAGAATAGGTTCAAAAGATTGGGAAGAGTGACTCGAAAAGCAATTTACAAGAAAACAGTGGGAAGACATGATGTTTGTTTGGAAGTGTTTGCATAGGTATTTTATACCCCAAGCACACTTCAAGCAGACTGGGTGCAATGAGTTGGCAGATTTTAAAAATTCCCTGCAGAGTACTCTGTCAAAAATATTGGGTGATAAAATAACTATAAGTAAGGTAATGTTTCTTTTGAGCTGGGATACAGGATCTGAATTTGTCTAGATGCAGTAAAACCTTATTAAATTTAATTCTGTTGGCTGCCAAAAAAGCAATTACTAGAAAATGGAAATCAAAGTCTATGCTGACTGTATTTGAGGTATTGAGTATTATATAAGAAATAAAAGAACTGGAAGAAGGATCTATAGAAAAGGGAAGGAGCAAATTACATAGAAGTAAATGGAAATTGTGGGGACAATACATGCATAACAACATTCAGGAGGAGGAGGAGTGAGGTTTAAGGGAAGGCAGGAATTCAGCAATATTTTGTAATGTTGGACTGATGATAGCAGCAAAGAAAATATATGCAATGTGTATTGTATTTAAATGCAAGTATGTTAAAATGTTTTTTTTTTTCCTGCTGATATATATTTGTCTGTGTCTTAAGTGGTAATTTAATAAACGTGTTAAAAAAAGAGTAGAGGAAGTTCCCCAAATTTCCCTAGAAGTATAATTACCATCTTGGGTTTCCCCTGAAAAGAGGCTACTGGCTTAGTGGGACTAAGCTAGTCAATAGATTGTAAATAAATAAAAGAAATAAAAGAAACTTGCTACTTCAGTGTTATATACAAAAGAAGACTCTGCTCACCATCCCTTGATTTACCCATAACAAAGTTCAGTATGCATGCTATGAGTGGGATATACTAAAATATATTTATTTATTGACATTTGTTGACCAGGAAAGTCCGAATGAGGCAGGAGCCCATTTTCAGCAGAGGCCCGTGGAGAAAAGCTCCACAAACACATTATGACTGCACAGTGTTTTACAAGAATTTACAGAACTTACAGAAATTACAGTACAATACAATACAATATAACAAAATGAGAGACAAAAATTGTGGGAAGTTACAATATCAGAGAGAAAAACAGAGTAATTTACAATATATATATATATATATATATATATATATATATATATATATATATATATATATATATAGACACACACACACACACACACACACACACACACACACACACACTTTTTTTGTAAATATTGATATAGGTTGAAAGATAAGAAAGAAAGAAAAAGATCACTGGGGGGGTAGTGTTAGTTTGAAAGAATTAATAAATGGAAAGAAAAGCCACTACAGGGGTAGTTTTAAAGGGGTGAGGGATTAGAATAGCAGTTAAGGATAGAGAGATTTATAGCAAGAACAGAGTTGTTTAAAGTAACTTATAGATCAAAAAGAGTTTCCTACTAGTTTTGATGGGTAAAGATTGGGGTAAGCTAGAGGAAGGCTCAAGGAGAGTAGGATGTTTATCTATTTGAATAGATGCAGGGGCAAATTTTACTATTTCGTAAGTAGTTCTTTAGGGTGAGCTTAAATTTGTTGAAACAACTAATGGTGTTTATGCTGGTTGGAAGTGAGTTCCATAGTTTGGCAACAGTGTATGAGTAAAGGAAGTGTCCGGCTCTTTTGTTTGGTACATGAACAGATATGAGTTGTTTATTTTCAGAGCGAAGGGTTCTGGTGGAGCTATAGGGTATTAAAAATGTTCTTAAGGGCAGGGCAGTTGTTTGGATTGTGGACAATTTTATGTGCTAATGACAGTTGAATGAGGTTAAGGTGATGTGGAAATTCCAGCCAGTTTAATTCTTTTAAAGCTTATCAGTGATGTGAGCGGTATGAGCTACCTCTGGCAAATTTGGCAATTTTATGGTAGCGGGACTGGAGCTTATTTTGTAGAGATGAGTGCAGGTTAGTTAAAATGGGGGCACCGTATGATAAAATATGAAAGTGAGAGTCAGCTGAGAGGGGTTTTCTTGTGAAGAGTAGAAGCTTTGTTTTTTTTTTTTTGTCATTAAGGAGAAATTCTGATTTGGTTAACCAGGCTTCAATTGTGGAGTTATCTGTTGGAGGTGTTGGAGGTTATTTGAGGAGGAGATGATGGTAGTATCATCTGCATATTGGATAATAGAGCTAAGAGGTGAAGCAGTGTGAAGGTTGTTGGTAAATACCTTAATTAGTAAAGGTCCTCGTATTGACACTTGTGGTACTCCAATTTAGTTGGTTTGGTATTCTGATAGGGTATTTTACCATTTTACGCATTGTTGTCTGTTAGTGAGGTAGCTATTAAACCATTGTTGGGTGGTAGGTGGGGTGCAACTGATCTTAGATATTAAATGCAAACAAGTCTGGAAAAAGGACACAACACCATCTGTCTAGCAGACAAAGGCAGTGAGCTATAAGCAAGATGACCTAAGCTTATCATCCCTGCGGTGCTCTAAAAGGACTGTAGTCATATTTATAAGTAAAAACAATCATGTCTCACAGTACTCTCTGTTGTCACATGCATACCTCTCAACTTATATGCTCAAGAATTTTAGATAAAGCCAAAAGTAATAGAGGCAAAGGATCAAAATATTCAAGTATTACTCTTATTCACTTTAAAAAGGTAATAGAACAATAGGTTTTGCATTAACATGCATTTCTGCAGTACAAAAACTTTAATGTCTGGTATTACTAACTGCGTATAATCCTCGGTTACTTCACAGAAACTCAAACACTTTATTAGGGACAGGGCAAAAATAGCACGAAAAACAGTTACATTCTGTAAAATTCTGGAGAGCTGAAAGGTATGGTTGCATGCAAAGAATACAACTGCTCTTACCTGACCTAAAACCCAATTAAGAATGACAGACAAAATACTTTTAAGGGTTTTGTTCCCTGTGTTTAGAAAATTTCTCCCTAATACAATAATTACAATTTACAATAATTCTTTCAAATTTGCTGCAGAAGGCAGTCATGTGCAGATGTTGTAAACATCTGTTCTATATTTATACCATATGGTTAAGCAAAAGCTTGTGACCTTTTTTCTAGAAAGTATAAACCTGAGTCCAAAGAATAATACTCCATACAAAAATACCAATTACGCAATAACCCATTACTAAGTGTGGGTAATGCTGGAATTACCCACAGTTGGTGTGATTTGATCACAAGGGCTTACCTTTCTTAAACATTGCCTTTGTATAATGGAGCTGTAGTTTTCCTCTGTGTTTCCCTGCCTTTTTTGATGTACTGTGCATAAGTATGGGATTTATGTTCCCACGCTTGCACAGTACCAGGGAAAGCAATGAAGAGAGAATCTCTGTTGCCGTTTTTTTTTTTTTTTACAAGAAAAATCAGGCACACATTTTATTTATTTATTTTTGTCAAACATAACTGATTTTTCTCTTATTTTGATGTCCTGCAAGCATATGCCAATAAAAAAGCCTGCCCATTCAATGGTACTTCAGCAGCCAGACATTTTTCTGTTGTTATATGCTCGATTTACAATGGTCATGCTAGTTGGGCATGACCCGTTATTGTATAATGTAGATATAATAAAGATCACTGGCACTGATTTTAAGTCTCATGCTGGAGCCAACCATTTTAAAACATACAAATATTATTGATTAGGCACGCTGGTCATCAATGAAAAAAGTCTTAGTACCAGCTAATTTTCTGGGTAAACAAAACATAAAGGAAGGCATGAATGAATTAATGAATGAATACATTCATAAACAAATATGTACAATGTTCTCTTTATGAAAAATAGAATTCATTAATTAATTGTATTTATTTATTCTTTTGTGAATTTTTTATTCAACTGACTCCAGTGCAGCCTTCAGCTGGCTCCTTGGCTTCCATGGGGAAAACATTTGCCTGCATGTTTTGCCTACATACTTTCAGCGACCAGTTCAATTTACAAAGAGAGTAGCTAATTCAAATGCTCTTACACTGTTACCAGTTTGTGATAATGTCTGATTGCCTAGATATTCCAAGAAGAAATCTATAAGTACACTCAGTAAAATTATATACATTATTTATTTTATTTGTCTTTGTTTACTGGGAAAGTCTGACTTGGCAGTGTCCATTTTTAGTGGAAGCCCAGGGAGAAAAGCTCCATTTTCTTAAATTGCATTATACTAGGTTCCAGTTAAACACAGAGTAGTAACACTTCTATTTACATTTATACATTCTAAGACTTTACAGAGGTGGAAGTTACTAAAGATAAAGCCCGTGTGCACCTTAGTGGATTGTACAAGCAGCAGCTATGTATAAAAATTGTTTTGTCATTTCAGTGAGAGGTTGAGAGTACGTATTTGGAGAGTATTATATGGTTAACACAAAGTTGTAACCTTGTGATGAGCATGTGCAGGACCAGGACTGGTTAAGATGTTCCCTCGGATTCTGCATGCCTTGCATGGCATGCAGGATTAGTGCAGGAGCTGTAACAGGCAATACGTCTGCCATGCGATCCAGGAAAAGCCTGCAGGGGCATGCACATGCGCTCCTGCACTAGTCCTGAATGGACTAAGCCCCTGTATGCAAATCACCCCATTTGCAGGAGAAATCCATGCAAATGAGGTGAAATTGCAAATGAGGAAGCTTGAAACCGGCCGTGCAGGACTAGTGTAATCTGCAGAAATGTACTCGGTTAGTAACTGACTACATTTTTGCAAAATGCAAAACGGAGCCATGACAGCTCCAAATAAAGGCTGCATATCAGTCAGGAAGCATGCCAATGACCAAGTATAAGGCCATTGGCACTGCAAACAGCTTACAAAATAAAAAATCTACTTTTATTGTTTTTTTAGCCGATTTTGTCTGTTTAAGCGTAGGGCAGAGGTGCGCAAACGGGATCGGAGGGAAAATAATAAAATAAAACTAAAATAAGCATTCTAACTAAATCCACTATTCTGCCATGAAAGTCAATGGCAAGCAGAAGAGAACATGGCCAGTGAGTAGTAGTTGCTAAGGGGGGAGGCTCAGTGTGGGACATGTAACTATGCATTAGCAGGCAATCCTATGCAAATGAGGGGAATGATAGTGAATCCCAGTTTTCCAGGGGCGGCCTGTGCTATTGGACTGCTGGACTGTAGCCCCCCCAGCTGTAAAAAAAAAAAAAAAAAAGAAAATAAAGATAAAAAAGAAAAATAAAAAAAAAATGCGGACTTTTGCGCATGCACACTAGTCTGGACTGCTGCTGAGACAGTCTGGAGCACGCACAGACTGTCTCAGCAGCAGTCCGGATTAGGAAACACTAAAGAGCAGACATCCCAGAAGTCTATGCAGTTGTAACTGCATAGACTGTCACTGGAAATGGAACAAACTCGGACTGCAACATTGGCAGGCTGGAGTCTCGTCGAGGTACGTACATCTCGTGTGGTGGATTTGTTCTCCAATGGACAGGATGCACGGAAAAGTTTTTTGGATTTAATGGCACAAAGGGATCGCTCCAGGTAAGTTGTGTGTGTGTGTGTGTGTGTGTGTGTGTGTGTGTGTGTGTGTGTGTGTGTGTGTGTGTGTGTGTGTGTGTGTGTGTGTGTGTGTGTGTGTGTGTGTGTGTCAGTCTATGCATGTGTGTATGCAACACAGAATATGCAGTTTTGGCTAAAGTTTTGTTTTCTTATATAAAAAGTGAACTAGGAGAATGAATGGAAAGTTTTCTTTGAGAGGAAGTTGGGGTCTTTTCCAGATGACTTATGAAAGCAGTCTAAATATAAATCTACACTAAGCCACAGGACAGGAGTTACATTTGTAATCATGCCTAAATAAACAGACACTGCAATACTTTGAGTACCACCACTGTTTTTGGGCTGTTCTCTGTCTATGCCACTAAACAATGAAGGTGGCAGGTTTGCATGGAAGGTATTATCCCTTTGCAAGGCATCACTTACTCCTCCTAGCTTGTTGAAAAGTTCTAATGCAGCTTGGAGAAAAAAATGTAGTCTCCTCTCAGGTAACAGCAGCCAGTGTTAGCCCCCCGATCCAAGAGAAGGGGTATCAACTTCTACAGCTGAAGACCCATCTTGGAGAAAATCAGAAAGTTATGCTCTGTGCTGATGGTGGAAATCTGGGTCATGAGCCCAGAAGTTAAATAACTTAATGGGAGATGCCACAAAATTCACTGCATCATTTTCAGTTCCTTGAACTGCCTATTGTGGTACACATTAGTGTACTCTCAAGCAGTACTTGCTGCTTTTAAACTTTTGTGTCAGGCCCACTAAAAATAATTTGTCTCCATTTTCAGGGTATCTGTTACTATATTTTTTGAAATTCTGTATTCTTTCATATGAACAACCCCCCCCCCCCCTTACCTGATGCAGCTGGAATATGACTAACAAGCAAAAAGAAAAGAAAAACAAAAAAGTCGGTCAAGATGTATAGACTTTAGTATTCACTTGTCCTTAAAAAGCATTCAGGATAGGGGCCTCAAAGAAATCTGCGTCATCAGCATAACCTTGCTGAACATTGCGCTACTTTTCTTCTGAAAAGCAACAGTACTACAAATGTAACAGACATGAATTAAAGAAAGAAACCTTCAGGCCTTAGAAAAATCTAATTTCATTTCTCATCCTATAACACTGACATTACAAATTTGTACTGCTACTTTAGAAAAGACATAAGTAAATGTTGTTACTAGTGTGTGTGTGTGTGTGTGTGTGTGTGTGCGTAAAATGCCCCACTTGCTATATACTGGTGGCTAGAACAAACTCATGGTGTGGTAGGGAGTACCTCAGGCTTGAACCCTGTACCTTGTATGCAGGTGTTAAGGACCTGAATTCCCTACCCACCACCATTTGTAAAAAAAAAATTGCAGATTTTTGCCTCATATTTGATCTGATCTGTTCCTCATAATATCTGTGGTTTCTAAATTCTGCAATGCTTGATATTTTGATGGTACAGTGGTAGCATTGTTGTCTCACAGCTGTAGGTTCTCTGGTTTGATTCTTGGCTGGGGTGCCTTCTGTGTGGGGTCTGCATCTTCTCCCTGTGTTTGTGTGGGTTTGCTTTTGTGACCTCCCATGTTACAAAGGCATGTCTGCATTATTTCTTCCTGGGCCTCTGCTGAAAATTGTTTTTTTGTTCCAAGTCAGACTGTCCTGATGAACAAATGTTAAATAAAATTGACAGGCATTTGAATTTCAGACTTCAGGTTTCTGAATGTTTAATTCCTTACATATTTGATGGTGTAGTGGTAGCATTGTTGCCTCACAGCTATAGATTTTCTGGTTTAATTCTTGGCTGGGGTGCCTTCTGTGTGGAGTCTGCATCTCATCCCTGTGTTTGTGTGGATTTGCTCTGGTGTCCTGCCATTTTACAAAGACATGTGTCTACAGTATTTCTCCCTGGGCCTCTACTGATAATTGCTTTTGTTCCGTCAGAAGTAAAATTGACAGGCATTCGAATTTCAGACTTCATATTCTTCAGAAAATACATAGTAACACAACCTTTTATTCTAGCAATTTTCTAAGTTTATAAGATGAATATTTGAAATTTGTCCTTATTTTTGGGATTGCATTACCCCCATTATTGGCTTTCTCCAGGTTTTTTGTGCTAAGGTTGACAGGTATGGCAAGAACTGAATTCACTGAATATTTTTGAGGGGCTGTATTCCCTCATTATTGGGCTTGTCCAGGTGTTTTGTGCTAAGAGGTTGACAGCTATGGTGAGAACTGAATTCATTAAATGATAGCCATTTAAGTTTCAGTCTTCCTCTCTTTCACAAAGCAGCTGGTTTGGCGTAGTGGTATGTTGCTCTGACTGTTATGCACAGGGACCTTGGCAGTAAAATGTATGATGGTAACACAGCATTTTTCTTTCACAAAGCAGGTGATTTGGCATAGTGGTATGTTGCTCTGACTGTTTTGCACAGGGACCTTGGTAATAAAATGTATGGTGGTAACATAGCATTTTTCTTTCACAAAGCAGCTGATTTGGCATAGTGGTATGTTGCTCTGACTCTTTTGCACAGGGACCTTGGCAGTAAAATGTATGGTGGTAACACAGCATTTTATTCCAGCAACTTTCCAAGATTATACAAGCAATGTTTAATGTGTCCCTGGATTTTGGGCTTTTGACCCCCCCCCCAATAAATTTGGCTTTTTCCAGATTTCTTGTGCTGCGAAGTTGATGAGTATTGAGTAGATTTTTCAAGGAGCTGAGAGCTACAGGGGAAGAGAAGTTTAGTGCTGCTTATGCTAAGTCAGCTTGCATTGTTAATAGCATAACAGGTTGTGTATTTGCTTTTGATGCAGAAGGTTGTTGGTTCTACTCCCACAAGGGGTGGATGCTGCCATACTGAAAAAGTTAAAATATTAACTATGAGCCTGTTATCAGTTTGCCATCCATTTCCTATTGCAATATTACTAGCTTATCATTTTTAATTTAATATAGGCAATTTATTCCTCAGGGGCATCAGACACTTTATTTTTCGATGAAACCATTAGCAACTAGCAGCAACCTCTTCATTAGTTACAGATTTATTTAATGTGGAATTATTTAGATGACTTTTTTACTTCTTTAGAGATTGTGCATATTTACTGATAATGGTGGACTGTAGAATTGTGCATATTTACTGATAATGGTGGACTGCAGAATTGTGCATATTTACTAATAATGGTGGACTGTAGAATTGTGCATATTTACTGATAATGGTGGACTGTAGAAGTTTGAGTAGACTTTTATGATGGAAATGTTCTGAACTGGGCAGTTTTGTCATTATGGGTGCATGCATTTTGTTTCATTGTTTACTGGAAATATGTTCTGAATTGGGCAGTTTTGTCATTATTGGTGCATGCGTTTTGTTTCATTGTTTACTGGAAAAATGTTCAAAACAATAGGAAGATGTATCAAAGAGCACATGTATGTTTTATATGCAAGGGGCCTATAATTTGAAAACAGCCCAGAATTAATCTTTATCTGCCACTGGTAAAATTTATTTTCTTTGAATGTGGGTTTCAATGCTATTTCAATGAATGTGAGTTTCAAGGGCAAAGAAGTTTTAATGCTAAGTTTGTTTAGCAGATGTCTTAGTGTTTGTGCTGTAAAATGCAAAATAAAACTTTCAAATGAAGTCCAAATCATCATAGAAGTAAATCAGTATGCACATTAATGTTTATGGTAAATGGAGTGAAATAACCAAGTAACGGATTATTAGAATGGCTGTAGGGGTGGCTCCATTCAACCCCATGATTTTGTGAGGGGGAAGGGCGGCAAACTTAAAGACAGCCCAGCTGAACTATACCTCCCAACTGTCCAGATTTTCAAAGAATGAATAGATTTTTGCTTCTTATTTTTGGTTTGTTCCTCATAAAATTTGTGGTTTTCTGGCAAATCATTTAGGAATTAAGTCACTAAATAATGACACAATGAGTTTCAAACTTCATAACCTTCAGAAAAAATGCATGCTAAAGTAAGACCTGTTGTTCTATCAACTGTCTCAGTTTATACAAGAGCAATTTTTAGTATTGTTTATATTTTCCCCCAATATATTTGGCCTTGTCCAGATTTATTGCATTAACCGGTTGAGAGGTACATGCAAATAAATTGCTTTATAGAATTAGGCATAGCCAAACCTCTCAACTGTCCCTGATTTTGGCTCAAAATGTTGCTCTTCCCCCTAATAATCCCTCCGCAAAATAGCAATTTTGGAAGAAAACATGGAGGGTTTACAATTAAGAAATAACTGTAATAATTAGAGTTATCGATTACTTTTATTTCAGAAATGCATGTAGATTCTTTTATTTTGTCAGCTGATCAAGTTAGCAGTACTAATATTAAATTGTCCCTTCTTTGACAGATTCCCAGCTGTATTGTGTGGCTATTTTATATTTTTACATCACATTTTTGGTCCATTTTTTATAAAATTGTGGGGGTTTTTTTAGCAAATTAGTGACAAATAATTAAAGACTGAAGTTAGAAAGTAATGACAGACATTTGAGTTTCAGATTTCATACCTTTCAGAAAATTCATACTAATGTAAGACCTATTCTATTATCTTTCTAAGTTTATAAAAGCAATATTTAAAAATTGTCCTTATTTTTGGGCCTTTGTCCCACTTCTATGTATGGCTTTGTCCAGATTTCTTGCTCTGAGGTTGAGAGGTATGACAAATGTGTCAGGGCCATCACAGTCAGCTAGAGACATTTCAAATTGTGACATACTTGTTGCACCCCACTCCCCCATGTAGTGACTCTGGATGCATCGAAGCAAGGCAAGGAGTAGTTATGCAGTGTAAATGTGCAGAGAACCCCCCCCCCCATCCAAGGTAGACACAAGTACTAGAGTGGCTTTTCATCTGTCCTTGATTTTTGCAGAATGGTCTGGTTTCTGTCATATTTTTTGTACTGTTGAAGTTTGCTTATTACTCAAAGTGCCTGTTGCTCTGTGTTTAAGTAGCAATAATTTAATGACCATCAGGTAAGCTTGGCTGAGATCGTAAGATGCAAGTAAGCTTTAATAAGCATCCTGTTAAAGAATTGCCAACATTGAAAGCCTTTCTGTTGTTGCCATGTAGAGAATACTTAACTAGATAATGTATAAGTCTTGGGTATTGAAATGCATATGACAGTATTTGTAATAAATGACAGGATTACATTATTTTAAGAAGCTCATTACACTTGGAGATTCCAGTCATCTCTGCAGGCTTTACCCGTAAACTAAATAGAATGCCAATCGTGTGGTCCATAACCTGTACAGTAATCCTTTTAAGCAATGTATCTTGAGCTTATTTCTTGTTTGCTTTTCATTTTTTTACTTTGATCATGTTTTCCCCATGAAACAAGTAGATAGTTGTCAGACAGCAGGTCTTTTTTTGGATAAGAAACATTTTTACAAGTGGGGGCATCAGAGATTTCTACTTTCAGCATGTTACTTGGTACTTTAATAAAGCTGAATATAAATTATAATTAGAACTGCAGTGCAAGAAGTGGTTTGAGTTGAGTGCTGCTTGTTTTTCTTATACTTGATTTTGACTGGCATTCCATTAATGTATTTAAAAAGTAATTTATTTTTAATGCCTTACAACATTTTTGTTTCCATCTAGATATTAAGCTGTCATGCAGCTAATGCATTGAAATATTTTTATTCTTCTACACTTCATTTTGTCTTGTTTGGACTCTCATAATGATGGTTTGGCACCCAGGGCAGTGTATTTAGTTCGTTTTTGTGGTTTTGAGCATAGCTCCTCCACTTTCTAGTTGGCCGCACCCCTTCCGATTGACCCCACCCATTCAGCTGTCTCCTGCAGCCCCCCTTTGATTTGAAGTCACCAGCCGCCACTGCAGTTTTCCCCAGCATGCTAGTCAGGTCCCAACAGTGTAAGAGTAGGAATAGCTTGGCACAGGCCTAGGAGTTAGCTGACATTATGGGGGTGTGTGTCAGGCATACTGTAAGCAGATTGGAGCCCTGTGGCTCAAGTTTGCTCCTAGATAAGCCAGCTAAGCAAGGGGGTGTGTCTGAGTCTGCCCAGCACTCTTTGCATTGCCTAAGCGGGTGTGAGCGCAACGCACTGAGTTTTAAAGGAAAAAATAAAAAGTTAAACCAGGAAATAGTAGCTCTGTGCACATTTGAGCACTCTGTTTGCATGGTGCGCTTCCCTAGGCTTAAACAGGAAGGCAATGGGAAGGGAAAGCAGTAGTAGGAAGGTAATCTAGGAGAACTAGCATAGCTGGCGGGTGAAATGTATCAGAATCAGCCAATTACACAGGCAGCAGAGCAGCCCAGCCCAGAACACTACTATAAACTATGCAAACACCTTTCCCCCTGTTTTTTCCCCACTCTACACCACTGGTGTATACAAGCTGGGAACTTTTAACAAACAAAACAACAAAATGATAGGTGCTGCAATAGCTATCATACAACAACTTGTGGAAGAGGCTGTGGGTGGTGAGGATGTGAATGCTGTCGACGGAGATGGAGAAAGTGTACAGACCCAGGGTAACCTACCAGGTGCTACATGAGCTAGAGATAGTGGAGCGTTATAGGGTGGACAGGGACCTCCTACAGAAAATTGTTGAGTTGTGCCAGCCACGCCTGACACACAAAACTAACAGAGGGGAACGCATCCCAGAGAATACCAAGGTATGTGTAAGCCTAAGAAATACTAGCTACAGGTACCTTCCAAAGGCCAACTGGGGATATGATGGGGATCTCACAGGTATCAGCATCCGGGGTACTCCACCAGTTCCTGGATGACATGTCAGCACATGTTGGTGAGCATGTATATTTCCCTAACACACGTGAGGCGTTGGCTAGCAATATGCAACTGTTCCACCAAATAGCAGAATACCCTGAGGTAGTGAGTGCTAGAGACTGCATGCACATATGCATCAAAGCACCACCCAGTGAGCGGAGTAGGGTCTACATCAACCGCAAGGGCTTCCTCTCCATCAACTGCCAGGTCATGTGCAATGCCCAGGGCATAATAATGAATGTGTGTGCTGGCTGCCCTGGAAGCTATCACGATTCCCACATCTGGCATCTGACACAGCTGTACCAGAGATTTGCCAATGGGGACATCCCTTATGGTCACCTAGTGGGGGATGCTGGATATGCACTGGAGCCATGGCTGATGACACCCATCAGAAATGCACACATACCCAAACAAGAACTCCATAATGAGGCACATGCACAGACCAGAATTATAGCAGAACATGTGTTTGGGATGCTCAAGTCATGGTTCTGGTGCCTGGACACATCCACTGGAGCCTTGCAATACTCACCAGCTACATGTACCCAATTGTCATCTTATGTGCCATGCTACACAATATGATCCTGTGGAAACAGCTGCAGCAGGAACAGCACGGAGCAGGGCCACACAGCCCTCACCATTGCCAAGGCCTGCACAGACACAGAGTGACTCAGAGGAGGAACAACCTGAGCCTGCCCCAGTAGGCATAAGGAGGTGTGCCCAGTATGCCGTGGCCTTGGCAAAAAGGCAATGCATAGCACATACACTGACACAGGAGGGACCCAGGGAATAACACCTCTCTTTGACTCTCACATACAGTAAAAGGGATGCAAAACATGACACAGCCTGTGCTCAACCATGTGTAGGGAATGTACTATGTGCATCTGACATAGGCAGCCCTGCAGCACCACCCTCAATACTGGGACACCCACAAGGTATGTGACTCACACATGCCAGTCAGGGGTTTCACATACCCAAAAACAGTCACAGCCAGCAGGACAGGTGTAGACAAACACAAACAAAGGCTGTGCTGTGGCCTCAAAATGATGCCTATCTGTAACCTACCCCCCCAAGGCCTGCACAGACAGACTACAGCAGGTCAGGCAGTGGGACATTAGTTCTGAAGGGTAGGAAGTCAGAAACTAATATGTAGGTAAACAAAGCTAAGATCCGTAGTACACTGGTATGCCTCTAGTCAGCATGATAGGTTAGACTAGAGAATGAAATGGAGTACCTGACATACCAGTACAGTCATAGCAAATGTGTACAAGTGTCAGGTGTGCCCCCACCATCCTACGTAGTAATGAAATAACAGTCAGGTGTGCCCTCCCCAATCCTGCGTAGAAATGTAGAAATAGTCAGGTGTGCCCCCATCCTACATAGAAATGTAGTAACAGTCAGGTGTGCCCCCGCCCAATCCTGTGTAGAAAATAGTCAGGTCTGCCCCCCCCCCATTCTGTGTAGATATTTAGAACTAGTCAGGTGTGACCCCCCCCCCCCCAATCCTGCATAGGAATGCAGAAACAGTCAGTTGTGCTCCCCCCAACCCTACTTATGTAGCAATGGTCTGGTGTGCCCCCCCAATGTGATGTACACACGTTGTAACAGTTTAGGTGTGCCCCCACAACCCTATGTAAAAATGTAGTAACATGTATGTGTAGGTCTAATACCAGTGGAGCACAGATGCACAGAGGTGGCCAAGGTAGCAGGATAGGTTGTAGCATCTGCACAATATGCAGGTAAGTGTGTGTTAGAGTGGTGTGTGTCCCATATTGTGTGAGAGTGGTCGGTATGTATGCATGTTGAGGTAAGCCTGGTGGCCATTGCCCACTACCACTAATGACAGGGACAATTCCTCACAACTGCAGTGCCATACACAATACCCATCAGTATAACACAAGCTAGCAGTAAGCCATTGCAAATGTATGGTGGTAATATGTGTCACCATCTGAAAGACTGACATGACATGGCTGTTGTTCTACATATACAAGCAGTACACAGGGGAAAGTACCCCAGACATACAATATATATTGTGTCACTGTGAAATGGACACACCCTTGGAAACATACATACAGTATGCATCACATTATTTGGTTCTGTAGTAGGGGATACTGGTCTTGTCTGCCCAAACACTCGCAGATCACAAAGGAGGTAGGACTGATGTATTGGGAAACAGCTGATGTACCTGCACATGCAAGCATAACTGGAATGCCCAATGCATATCTGTGTGTCAGATGCAAGTAGTGTCCATAGCACACATGCACCCAGCTCATGCAAACACCACCCACAGGCACCTCTCTGGTCATATCCCTGCTGTGGTAATGGGTACAGTAAGACCCCACCTGTATATGGCAATAGCAGAAGATTGCAGCATGCAGTGCAGCTGTCCCATGCAGGTGTGTCCCTAGTGGTAGGTAGCACCCTGTCAGCATCCACACCACCTGAGCAAGACTGTTAGGAGGTATTGGCATGAACACCTATCACACCTACCCTGTCACCCCAGAGGAATCTACTGTATGGTGGTCTGGGACTGTAGGACTGACAGAATACAATGACCTGCCACATATGGCATGCAGTAACACCTAATGCCCCACAGGCATCTGCCAAAGGCCTGTGTCACACATGTACTGCCAATGCATGTTATGTCATGGACACCCAAATAACAACATAACACACTCCACATAAGCCATATGCAACACCATGTGGACAATCCACAGTAACATGTCCACCATGTCCCACTGCATGAACTGTGGACCAACACTAGCACACACCTGTGATGGGGTGATACCCTTAGGGAAAGTATCAGAGAATGTATACATAATGTACGGAAGAGGTTAGAATAACAGGGGGGGATGGGAGCATGGGCAGCATGGAATGTGCAGGGTCCGACACCAAGCTGTATGCACACACTATCCCTGGCTGCAAACATATACATGGGTGGCTACACACCTGCCCGTACACAACAATAAGGTAAATGTCCTGATCCATGGCCCCTGCCCCTGGCTGACCTGTGTGAATCTGTACAGCTGGGAGGCATTGCCACAGCAATATAAGCCCATACTGTCATGCAGATGGACGTACACGTATGGGATCCTCTGCCAGTACTGTACCAAGGTGCTGAACCGGATACACAAACCCAGCACCAAGTGTCTGCAGCTCCCCCTCCAGAATGGCATAACTTACCATGAATACATAGATGTCTGCCCAGAATACGGACACAGCCGCAATCACCCTTGTCCCCCAAGACATCACTGTGAGCAAGAATGTCCACCTGACAGTACATGAGGGCAGAAAACATCACTGTGTATAACAGTACATGTCTGAATATCCCTGCAACCAGCAGTACCATGCAGCTGAAGTAGCACCAACACAATCCCCTACAGTGCACACTATCCCCTGCACAGTTTGTCCCCATATTGCCAAATGATCAACGGATACCCTGTAGAAAGAGTATGCTACCTGCAGGTGTACAGCACAAAGGTCTGCACTGCAGTACAAACTACCTGGACTCGATCCACACATTCAAGACAGACGGGCATACTGGGCATGCTCACACACTTAGAGAAATGAAGGCAATGTCAGTCAACAACATACTAAAAGGACATACTGGGCATGCTCACACACTTAAACAAATGAAGGCCATGTCTGTAAACACAAGTGAACCAGACATATCTGGCAGTCGCAGATGTTAGTGCAGACACTCCTCAGTATGCACTACTCAGGCTTTGCCCACACAGTGTATAGGAATACAGAGATATATCTAAGGAAAACACACTATAATAAGCCAAAGGTAGATGTACATAGATGTGTAGAAGAGGGTGACTGTGACAAAGAGCCACCCAGGCCTGTCCCACCCAGCACACAGACAAAGGGCCACAACCACATGAGGTTCAGATGTCACGCACTGTAGATACTAGCCACAGGTATCTGTCAGCATTACAGATTATGTGGTGCAAGTGCTAGCTGTGCAACATGACTGTACAAGGAAGTAGTCATCTAGCAGCTTTATACATGCACCTGTGAAATATGATTCTGTGTGTGCCTGCATGTGGTGTGTCAACCTCTAGATGAATGGGTTATGGCCCATGCACACACACTGCCCTCCCCATAGCTCTACTATGACAAGCCTGCTGATGTCATCCACTGTGAAATACACCTTTGGGAGAGTTGTAGCCCAGTAATCTTCATGGCGCTTCCTATAACTGCATACTGCTGTAGTGTGATAAACTAGTTAGATAGGAGATCCAATCTCAGACATGACAACTGTGTGTGTGTGTGTGTGTGTGTGTGTGTGTGTGTGTGTGTGTGTGTGTGTGTGTGTGTGTGTGTGTGTGTGTGTGTGTGTGTGTCTGTCTGTGTAAAGAGCAATTCCTTTAGGATGCTCACACTCCCTACAATTCAAATGCCCTACTTTGTCAAGGTTGCTGATGTCATCCACCTAGAAATACACCTCTGGGATGGTTGTAGCCCAGTAATCTCCATAGCATGTCCCATAACTGCATACTGCTGTAGTGTGATACAATAGTTAGTTATGAGTTCTAATCCCAGACTTGGCAAGTGTGTGTGTGTGTGTGTGTGTGTGTGTGTGTGTGTGTGTGTGTGTGTGTGTGTGAGGAGTTCTAATCCCAGGTAGGAACTCTACTCCCAGACTTGGCAATTGTGAGTGTGTGTGCTTGTGTGAGTGTGTAGTGAGCAATGCATTTTAGGCTAGTCACACTCAGTACAATTCAAATGCCCTACTTTAGCAATCATACTGATGTCATTCACTGTGATATACACATTTGGGGAAGGGGCACTTCAGCAATCCCCGTGGTGTGTCCTGTAACCGCATCATGCTGTAGTGTGATATAGAACTCTTGTAGGGGTTCTATTCCCACACCTGACAGTTGTGGATGTTTTGTATGTGTTTCTATGTCTGTGGAGGGAGCAATACGTTTTAGGCTAGTCACACTCAGTACAATTCAAATGCCCTACGTTGGCATTCCTGCTGATGTCATTCACTGTGAAATACACCTTTGGGGAAGGGGCACTCCAGCAATCCCTGTGGTGCATTCTATAACAGCATCATGCTGTAGTATGATATAGAATTCTGGTAGGGGTTCTATTCCCACACATGGCAGTTGTAGATGGTTTGTGTGGGTTTCTATGTCTGTGTAGGGAGCAATCCATTTTAGGCTAGTCACACTCAATACAATTCAAATGCCCTACTTTGGCAACCCTGCTGATGTCATTCACTGTGAAATACACCTTTGGGAAGGAGTACTCCAGTAATCTCTGTGGCGTGTCCTATAACAGCATAGTGCTGTAGTGTAATATACTAGTTAGGTAGGAGTTCTAATCCCAGACATGACAGGTGTGTGTGTGTCTGTGTTTGTCATACATATCCTGTGTAAAGGAGGTAGTGAGTGTGTAACAACTGGACTCAATGTGGAGCAGGTTTTGCAAACTTCTTATATGATGAGCTAAGTATATATCACAATGTCCACCATACAGGGATAACAGATGTGAAATAGCCGAGAGGTTGGGGTACAAATTCATACCCCTAACTGTGACATCAGTGCCAGCTGAACAATGTTATCAACCCTTGTATTACCCAGGGAACACTCTTAACCCATGTCTTATACACACACACACACACACACACACACACACACACACACACACATACACTTACCTAGGCAACAGCCGCTATGTTGGTAGTACCCTGCATATTGCCCACTGATAGTAATCATGGTGTGATTGCAGTGGGCTACACAGTGCATGGCACCCTGTCCATCAGTCCAATAGGCATGTACATGCCGACAGTGAACCTCCCCATGTTCCTACTGGACACTTGCAACACCTGTTGTGCCATCAAATGTGACCCACAAAGGACATACCATGCCTGAAACACAAGCCCTGTTTGGAAAGATGCCATTGACACCAGGGAATACCTGTATCATGTTATCAATGTAGGTGCATAGTCACACTGCTGTCCATTAACAGTTCCCGCCACATGAGACCAGGACTAGCACATCTGATGATAATCTGTGTACACAACATGGGCCAGACACCCCAGGTACAGTTCCACATGTCACTGTACATGCATGTGGGAGGTGTGCACATCCCAGACACTGTCCATATCATGGACTAAGGAACACATACATGGCAAGCAATGCACAGCATAGGCCACATGCAATAGTCACGCAGGGGAATGGATGGTGAATACAATACCCACCTGTGTGGGCAACTCCTGACACTACACCCTTGAGCCACATTGCAGACCATTGTCATGTGGTCTGATGCCAAGGTATACCAATTACCTAGCCTTGTATAGCTATCTGTCACCATCGACCACAACACACCCATGAAGCAGTGCACCCATGCATGTCAGTACTGGCACCGGTGTCTGTGTGTATGGTGTATGATGCCTATGACCACATTCACAATCCCTACAACCCCCATTGGCATACTGAAGCATGCTGTTTGTATGACCCCTGTGGTGCATGTGATACCTGCACAGTACTGTGTTGTGGCAATCCCACTAGTGATGAGTTGTATTCTTGGCCATGCCAAGTGTGTCAATGTGTGTGCGTCCCTGTGAGAGTGTGGCTGTGTTGACGCTGACACCTGTTCACGTGGATAGGCACATGTACTACACCTACCACATAGCTACCATATCCCTGTTGCAGATGCCACTCACCATTACATATACGTTCTGAGGGCTCCCCAACATGTAACCTATGTGGTGCATCCAATAACTGCATGGACAAGTGATAGCACTACCTAGTTGTCATTGATTTGATAACCTGTGCTGGTAGGTGTGTGACACACACACATGCTTAAGTTTTACTCTCCCACCCCTCCCTGGCTGTTCTGTTCCTCTGTCTGCCTCTCTCACTGCCTCTCTGGTGGACGTAGAGACTTACACCTGCATTGCTTGGGTAGCAGCATGTGATTTTAGGTGATGCTCAGGATCAGCTGATGGCCTCTGCACGAATTACAGCCCTCCTCTAGCTGATTGCATGTGGAACAGCTGTGGTAACATTCCCATAGCCAATTGCATGGAAGCACACACTAGCATCTAGGAACATCATGTTGGTGCTGGGCCTTTCATTCACTGTGAGCAGGAACTTGGTCTGTTGTTTGGCAAACTGCATCTCAGATGGATTGGGGATTTACCTCCAACAACATACACTGTGGAAACAGGCCAACACACAGGAGGGGGATGTGCCTGACCTGACTACAGACTGTAAGTGCTGCTATACTGCATTTGAAGTAATGTTGGTTTAACAGGGTGTGTGTGGATATGGCTGTCCTACATGTTTTCATACCTGCCATGTCAGTGCTATGTTTTTGAGGGAATACCCATCTGTAGGGTCATCTGCAGACTGGTCAGTGTGTGGTGCCTTTTGTTTCAGGTATTACCCACAGAGCACCTATCTGTGAACTGCAGAAGGTAGTGTGAGGATTGCAGTCTGTAGATGGTGACAGCCGTGAGAGTTACTGACTTCATATCCCTCATAGGACATGTCTTGCAACAAACCCTGTTACAACAGTAAATGTATGAGGTTATCACAGCAACATATCAATATTGGCCCTGTATATGTGCCTCCAGCCACAAGCCTGTCAACCTTTGTACATATGCCATGCAGTAAAGGGTGCATATGTGCTGTACACCATAATTAGTGACATTATATCTGATAACAAGCCAGTGAGATATCAGACTGATACACATGTTATGTATAGTAGGGGTTATATATGATGGCATAACCTGGACATTCTGTAGTTGTGTGTACAGTACTGAGGTCTGTGTACTTATGGTGATTGTCGGCAGTGTGTATAGTGTTAATATGTACCTTGGCCTGTGTACAGACTGTGGTAGATATCATTGTTCTTGGTCTTTTCTATCTGATATTACATGTTGCTCCACTGTATTTTACCCAATCGGCTGACATGTTTGTAGGGCCACACACGCACATGCCCCATACCACAGATAGGCATTGGAGCACACTATGTAACAGCCCAGTATATGTAGGGTTAGTGTGTGAGTGGCACATATGAGGCTGGTGTTGAACAGATAGTCCTTATACTGTAATAATACGCTAGCATACCATATGTGGCTGTGGCTGTGTTCACATTGGTTGTGGTTATGCACTTTCACACAGGTGTATGTAACTCTGTGCTGTGGCATGCCTGTAGAGCCTGCCATATATGCAGGTACATGTGCATTCCCCAATAGGAAATGTAGGCCAGTGTTGAGCCAGTCTGCCTGTAGCCTGCACAATGCTTTGTTACATGCCTAGCAGCTTAGTGTACATACCCAGTGAGATGTCATGTCCAAATACATGCCAGATGTACTGCTGATGGTGATGGTGTCAGTTATTCCTTGTTATGTAACAGTTACATCCCATTGTGTCATCTGAGGTCTTTACCCCCTAGGGATTGTGTACAGAGTGTACGCAGAGGCTGCTGAACTATACATCTGCATTGCTTACTGTTGATTGTTTAGTATCCTGTGGCCCAGTCTGTCTTTACTATTGTACTATTTGTAGGCCTCGGCCTGGACAACAACATTTATAAACCTTTCCAGACTACTGTATTAGTATAACTGTTTCACAGTTGCATTACTCTGTTTATATGGATATCAGTGTCTGAACAGCTATATGACATGGCATATAGAACTGTAATAGTTCACAAAGAAAGGTTTTCCATTCATGCAAACCTGTGTGTGGTGTTATATCCTATGACCTCTCTGTGAGTATATGTTGCAGGCAACGATTGTGATTTGTATGGGTGGCTAATACAGTGTCCAGTTGTTAAGGTGTTAAATGTGGGCATAGTGTCTGTTCCATACTGTGTGCACCTGCTACATATGTATCTTACTGTACATATCTCTGTGTGTGTATGTGTAGTCACATATATATGTATATTTATGTATATATATATATATATATATATATATATATATATATATATATACATAAATAAAATATATGTATATCTTTATCTCTGTATATGCGTCTGTATATATGTATCCTCGGGATGTTGATAGCTTCCACATTGTACATTTCCTATGGGAGCCAGACTGTACTGCATAATATGTTACTGATACCAGCCTGACATCATACAGGTGGGATGTAGTACTGTTAACATCTTGTGCCCATGTCATGTCAAGTCCTGGTTATGGGATCTGCAACACTTGGTAGTGTATTACAGGGCGGATGTGTTTGGTTGTGGGGTGATATACCTAGTCGTACAAGACGTATATTGTTTGGGGCCTCTCAACCCCATTAACGGTGAATGTGGACATATATGTTTTAGTTATTTTCCCATTGTTATCTACAGATGTATGTCTGTATATACACATATATATATATATATATATATATATATATATATATATATATATATATATAAATATATATGCTTACATAAATATAACTATGTCTGTATATCCCTATATTTATATATATATAAATATATATATATATATATATATATATATATATATATATATATATATACTTATATATAGATATGTCGTATCTGTTTGGATATTAGTATATTTACACACACACATACATCTACATGTTGGAATACATTCTCTGTACTGTTGAATGACAAGGCTGGATGATATGCTTGTGAATACATCTAAGCTATGTACATCTGACATGGCATAGTGGTAAATAACTTTGTCTGTGGTGTGCAAGATCCTGGGTTTGAACCTTGCAGAGGCTGTTTATTTTGTTGCTGGGCAGAACAAGGGCCGTTGGATACAGAGTGATTAAGGCACTTTTGAGCAGTTGTAAGCAGATTGCCCTTTTTTTTTCAGGTGTGAGTGTGATGTTGGGGAGGGGTAGTAGGTATATTTGGGGAGGTAGTTTGGGTAGGTTAACAGACAAGACAAGCAAGATGCATGCAGGGGCAGTATATGACACATGTGTGAGGTAAACACCTTGATGGGGAGGGATGTTGGGAAATCGGAAGCCCATGAGCCCCCTAGTGGAAACAGTGGGACTGAGGTCCCCACCCATGGGCAGTCAACACTGCCCTTTCACAGACCCGATGGTGGCTGTGCTGGGGGCTGAGTCGCAGAGCCAGGCTGATGCTCTAGTTGTGACATGTGGCCCTCTAGCTGGCGTAGGAGATCACCAAGCTGCTGGTTGATCTCTCTACGCACTACGACCCCGACCTGGTGACAGGTGACAGGTTCCTGTCTGTGTCGGCTCCCAGGGGGGGCAAGCCCCATCCCCTGAGGTGGTTCCACCCGAAGTTGGTGCAGGACCAACAGACAGCAAGGTCCCGGGTTGGGCCCCAGACATGCTGATGCCCGGTGCTATGGCCAGCTGAGGTGGGACAGGTGGGTCAGCTGGGACTGGCCTTTCCAAGCATGCTATAGCGTTTAGATTTCATTATCGTATGTGGGTTAGTAATAGTCAGCACATTCCAGGGTTAGGTATAATAGCATGCATAGATATTCCCATTAACCCAGACACCAGATATGGAACAGTTGCATAGCTAACAGAAGACATGCATATATGGGACCACAGTGGTAATAAGAACAGCATGCAGGTATACTGATGGCACCATGCCACCAATGTTGGAATAATTCAATATAGCACATTCATGGGAACAATTAAAATATTTATCAAACAACTGGACATTATCAGACTATAGGTTTCATTACATACCAGTTGGGGTGGGTATGTTGATTATTGTTGGAAATATGGTGGTTGGGGGAGAAAGATGTCAATTAACAACTAGTATATTCCTGTAGTCCACATTACTTTCCTAGTCAATGCTGTTACCTGTACCTTACAAGTCTTACTACACTACCCTATAGCCTTAATTTGGACAGTGATATGGCTATTGTCATCATTACACATGAACTGGTTTTACCTGCAGTATACAACTCTTACCTGGTATACCTGAGGAGGGAATGTTTGTTAACACTAACTGTTTCTACACATATTCCCAGATTCTGGGTTGATGTGCACATAGCTATCCAACTCTTTCTGCACAGACTCTGGCCATGTTTTAACCACATGCTGGTGTGCTGGGACATATCTAGAACATTGCCCTCCTCCACCTTTAGTGACATGACACACACACACATATACATGTTTTACTACACAGTTATATTATGTAGCACAGTGTGAGTGACAGTGATCAGTGATACTTTATTATTCAGAGAAACTGCAACACTCACAATTCCCTACAATACCAGAGTGAACAGTACCAGTACAGGTTATAATGGTCTGTATTTCTCAGCACAGTGTTCGTATCTGACGTACCTGTGGGAGCAATATTTGTTAGCACTACCTGACTGTTGCCACACAAACTATCAGATTACACATTAGTATTATGCACATACATCTCAGTCTGTTACTGTGCACACTCTGGTCACAGCTTGACAAGATGGGACTGTAGATAGGACATTCTTGAAATATTACTCTCCTAACAGTTTTGGGGGTTGCTACAGTGACAGGTTTGTTCTCATAGATGTTTGACAATCACTTGTATTCGTTGTTCGCTGGCTAAACATCTGGGATCATCCCACAGACTTACCAGGGGGGCAGGGGGACAGGCAGCAGATATGGGCCCATATACTGGACATTCTGGCCTCATCTGTACAGTTGTGGGGTATGATTCTGTATGCAGCCTACATCCACTCCCAGGATTCAGATTATGGCTGTGTCTGCTACAACTTAAACATTGCCCATCACAGTTGTGTCTGCTATATAGATATTGCTGTATATCTCCTATCTGCTTTCTGTCTTATTAATCCCCTGTCCTTTTGCATTCTGACCTTGTGTTACAACACTCTTATACAGATCTCCTAGACAGTAATATTTTGTAGGACAGTGTGGGTGACAGTGATGTGTAATACCTCATTATTCAGAGCAACTGCATCAGTCGCAATGCCATACAATACCAATGTAAACAGAACCAGTACAGGGTATCATTCTTGTATTTTAAGGCACAGTGTTGGTATCTGGCAGACCTGTGGGAGAAATGTTTGTTAGCACTACCTGAATGTTCCCACACACAGTACCAGATTCCACATTACTATTATGCACATACATCTCACTCTGTTACTGTACACACTGTGGCCACAGCTTGACAAGTTGGGGTGTAAATGGGACATATGTGGGTTCTTAGTCAAATAAGGTTTTGGGGAGTTGCTAGTGTGCCAGCTTTGTTCTCATAGATGTGTGCCAATCAGTTGTATTTCCTGTTTGCTGCCTATACATCTGGGGTCATCTCACTGATTTCCTAGGGGGACAGGTTGATAGGCAACAGATATGGGCCACTTTACTGGACATATCTGTACAGTTATTGGGTATGATTCTGTATGTAGACTACTACCACTGGCAGGATTCAAACCATGGCTGTGTGTGCTAAACAAAACAGTAGTTCACATCTCAGTTGCATGTGCTATTTGGGTTTTGTTGTCTGCATTTTCCCTGTTGTCTGTCTATGTGTCTCTCAGTTGTGCTAAATGGCCTATGGGGATTACACCAGTCATATACAGGCATTCCTACACATTCAATTTATGTTGCACGGTGTGGGTAACAGTGCTTAAAACAACAGTACTATTACATGATTGCAAATCTACATTACCATATGATACCAGAGTATACACATCCAGTCCAACAGTTCGACCTTTATTGTCGGGCTGTTATGCTTTTATTGATATACATACTATACAAAACTCTTCTTGCCATACTCTCCAGTGTATGCAGTATTGCCTTGAACAATACAGGTTTTATACAGGCAAGTGATTTACTACTACTTTTAGTTTTATTTCCTATGACAGTAAATGCATGAGTATTACTGACCTGCCTCGCATCGCAACCTTGCCAGACGACTGAAGTGAGCCTTCTGGTTTGCAGCCCACTCCATTGCAGCTGTGGGGGACATAAGATGAATATTTAGCCAAACCTATCCATGATATACCTGAGCTGGCATTTATTGCACACATAGTGGGGTGATACTTGCACACAACTGGAACATCCCCTGCCGCTCTAACCTCTTGGATTCACTGGTCCAAGAGGTCCTCCTTATGCCACTTCAGGTTGGCATAGCGATGCCTGACCTGCTCACCAGTTTGGAGTATGCCAGTGGCACTGGTGAGGTCGTGGGTGAGACAGTCCCAGGCCTCTGCCTTATATTGGGAGCCCTGGTACTGGCCCTGCAGCAGACTCTGATCATGGTCTTTGACAAGGAGTCCTGCCATGACTCTGCACTCCTGGATGTACCAGTGCTGCACCCGAAAGTGCACACCTTCTCCCCTTACTGCCATTGTGCCTGCAAGGGGAAGCTACAACCAGTTATGAGATGTATTCCCACCTCTTGGGTTTAAGTAGGCCTGATTTCCCACACTTTTCCGTGACTGGCAAGTTTTAAAAAGGCTAGGCTATGGGCAAACCTGCTTACCTAAGGTTGGCATTGTTTAAAGGGGTATAACACTGAGTTAGCTGGCCTGCACATTGCTTACACCTCCTACGCTGGTCTGTGCAATGCTTAGCATTGCTTACATTAGACTTTGCATTATATTTCCTTTTTGGCATTGAGTTATTATTCATTTCACCTTATATGTATGCCTGGTATCCATGATTCATGCATACGTACACTGTATGGGGTCCTTGTGTTGAACTGGGGACTTCAGCACTCTATTACAGTTACACCTGAATTCTGGGCTTACTGCTTTACTCCAGTTCACATATTTATGTTATGTAGTGGGTTAAGGCACATATGTCTGCATACTGATTCCTTTCACAGGTTCAGTTTGGTTTTACTATGGTGAAGACGTATTTGCTGATGCCTCATTTTTTTGTACTTGTGTGATGGCTTGGTGGTTAACTATTGTGACTGTGGTGTATAGTCTTCTGGGTTCGAGACCTGCATGACTGTTTATTTTGTTGATGGGCAGAACAAGGGCCATTGGATACAGAGTGATTAAGGCAATTTTGAGCATTTGTAAACGGGTTTGCAGGGATTGGCGTGAGGGTAAGCAATGCTAACCTCCGGTTACATATGCTTATAGAGAGTTAGCTTCAGAATTGCTTAACCTGTGTACGCATTGCTTATCCCCCACGCAAACAAGCTTAAGCTCACTTACTAGTGCTTAAATATGCTTACTACCACTTATTGGTTCTTAAACCTGCTTATTAGTGCTTTATTCATTATGGCACTGACTCCTCACATGTGCATTTACTGCAGTATTCCATTTCATAAATATATGTTATTTAGTGGGTTATGCAACAGAAATATTAGTCATAACGTGCTTTGCCATGGAAAAACAGAATGTGCTGTAGTAGGACTCAAACCAGGAATGCCTGCTTGTAAGGCGAATGCTCCGCCCACTACATTATTGATACGCTGTTTCATTTGTATATATCTTCCTTGTTATCCTCTTCAGCCATTTATGTTGCATTTACCGTAGCTAAGTGATGGGCACACCTGCGCACCTACGGTTAGCTTTAATCGGATTTAAAAAAAAAATGGGTGTGTTCATTTTATTTCTGTATACTTTTGCTGTTGTACATGAGGAGGACTATTGGTGGGGATATGCGGATACCTAATAGCAGTCTCGCTCATTTCTTACCCCTTTCTGCTGTTCTTCATTGCGGGGGCATGTATATTCTGAGAGCTCTGCTCTCAGATATGCCCCCTGCACTCTTACATGCTCTGTGTAAGATTAGGAACTCAGGCAGTGTGCCTCATTACTATGCATGGAGCGCTGCCATCCTGCTCCTAAACGGGGGCCCCATGCAGGACTAAGCTAGTCCAGCACAGAGGAATAGTAAATCCGAGGGGTTGTTTAAGCAGTGGTTTACAACTACTGACTTTGTCAAAGAGTTTTATTTGTGTGGGGATACTATTCCAGAGTTTAGCAACTTATTGGTAGTAGAGCAAGTCTCCTGCAACATAAGTGTTTACTAGGCTAACAACCACAAGGGCCTTTTTCAGCCTAACCATGCACCCCAAATTTCATTTTCACTTTTCTTTGGTACAGCTTTGTTTATTTAAAAAAATGAGCAAGGACCTGGGGGTGCAGTTCATGACTTTATTTAAAGGAGGGGGTGCTTGCCTCCCCTCACCTATGGTTTCAGTGCTCTTGTTGGTACTACAAAGTGAAACAAAGGGAATGGCTGAATATGTAACTAAAAACAGGCATTTTCAGGGCAAGCAGCTTCAGTAAAACTAAGCAAACAACAAAAAAAATTATATGGGCGACTTTGCAAGCTGGTATTTGTGACTAGACTCATTTCTAACAGCCACGAGATTAAATGGCTGGTGAAAATGACTAGTGCTACTACTCAGGAAAGCATAGTAAGTTAGAAAGCTGGTGAAGAGAGACGTTTAGTGTGCATTAGTGTATTTTTCATATTATAGGTATGACTTTTTAGCAAGAACAGTACAAAAAACTGTACAATAAGACCATAATTGTCCTTTTCCCGATAAGGTTTTAACAGCCAGCAAAAAAAAAAAAAAATCTCTGACTACATTTTAAACGAGAAAGTCTGTAATATGACTGTAATATGACTAAAACTGCACATTTGTCAGTTTTTACCTCATTAGTTGCAGTTGGTGGCTGTTAATGTTAGGTGGGTCTCATCTCTACCTTGCTTGCTGACATTGCCTGACTGATTCTGTTTTTGCTAAACTGGTTGGCAGGTTAACTACAAAGACTGATACAGACTCCCAGTACAACTTTAACACAAGATGCTACCCTTGCTTGATATAACTGCTGACCAGACTGCCCTTAGTTTACTCGAAGGTATTAATTACTCTGAATACACTTTCATGCACCTTTTTCTCATGTGTTTTCCAAAGCTTCCGACACTGTCATGTGATCATGAAGAGTACATTTAAAAATAAAAAGACCTTTAGTAAATCATGCCCTACAGCAGCTGAAATTGTAACACAGGATAAAGGAGGACTAAACATCAGAATGTACCACCAAAAAAACGGTACAGTTGAATGTTGTCTGATTGTAAACAATAACTGAGTGGTACTCTTTGTGCATCATGTGCAGTGGAAGCAGCAAAAATGAGAAGGGTGCGGCCCTTTGATCCAAAGCTTAAATCTGCCACTGTATTCTAACTAACTGTGAAATTGTAAGGAATATTTTGCCTGCAACTGCTTCTTGTGAGGAAAAATCTGCTCTAAAAGGTTTAGTTTCTTCATTTCACAGATAACAAATCATTGTTTAAAGTATGTGTGTGTGTCTGTGTGTGTGGGTGTGTGTGTGTGTGTGTGTGTGTGTGTGTGTGTGTGTGTGTGTGTGTGTGTGTGTGTGTGTGTGTGTGACTATTTTCATAGTTATTAAAGGGCTATGGCCACTGGTGCATTTTTGAGGAGGTTTGCCTGACTGCATTCTCAGAACCTCTCAGTTTATTTCCGCCAGGTCTTTGGGGTTACTGATGCCATGACAGGAATGGAACCCATTCCCAAGTCAAAATATGACTAAAGTTCATGAAAGTAGTATTGTTTCAATCTTAGATGTTAGCAAAAAATGCTCTTCACAGCACATACAATGTGGCCAGAATTGACTCCTTCTCCAGTTCATATGGAATTATATGTATCAGTAGCATATATAAATAAGACTGTAATTTGTTTTTTCTTTTTTTATAAGGCCCATTGATCTTACTACTATTGTAACTATCTGGGCCTTCTTCTTCCACATTGGTCTCACTTCTGTCTGCAAATCCTGCTTTTTATGCTTTTGTGTCTCACTGTATGTAACAGACTGTAATAATTGGGTGTAGTAATTTCTATGTTCAACACTACTTTTATCTTCTTTTCATGGACTACTTTATCTGGTTTTCTCACCTCTGTTTTTTGAACTGTTGGCAATGAGTGATCCCATGTGATATAAACTTTATCATTCTCTATAATGCTTTCTGACTCATGTTTCTAATGCTTCTCATCTACTTCAGTATTGTAATGTTTGCACAATCCCCAGTGCAACAGTCTTGCCACATTATTATGCCATTCAGTATACAGACCCTCTGACATTAGTGTATCACACACAGTAACAAGATGTGCAACTGTGTCCATCTGTTTTACAGAACATGCATTTGTCTGTTTCACCTACATATTCAATGAACTTTGTAAATCAATGTGTATGTAGTCCACTATCCTGGTCACTAACATTCACCTCTCCTTAACCATTCCTGCGTCACATCCTGATCAACATGAGTCTGTTCCAGGAGTTTTCTGCACTTGCAATTCTTTTTATGCTTTTCCCACATTTCTCTCTTTCTCATCTGATCCTTCTCCTTATATTGTTTCTTTTACTTTTTGTCACATTCAGTTGTCACGGTCCCCTTCAATAAACACATCATACCGAATGACATTTGATGACCTTTTATTAAACTTTCATAAACATAACTTTGTTATCCAATATGTATTAATCAGAACTGGAACACAATATAGATAATTAAATTCCAACATCCACATCCATGTAATGTTAACCAGGATGGCATGACCTTGCTCATCCTGACCCTGTAAGCAGTATCCATACCTCCAGCTCGCTTACTTCTGAAGCAACGTCCCACTACTCACTTCATTTACCATTAGTTGAATTGCACATCCCACTTATTTTACATATGAAGCAGCATCCCATTACTCACTTCCTTTACCACTTATTGAATTAACATCCAACCACATAAGCAGAGTCCTTACCCCCACTTGCTTATTTATCAAGCCACCTTCGAATACTTCCTTTCCTTTCCCAGTTCATTGTACTGACCATCTAAAACCAGAGGGTCTACACCCACCAGCCTAACAAGGCTGTTCCCCCTCGCTCCGATAAACTTTCAGCACCTAACCACCATTAAGTCCTTTTTCCAACATCATTCAGTGTACCCCATCTGCATCATCACCACCTAAAGCCCTATCACATAACCCACAAAATAGTCAGTTACCCAAACAACTGAGAACAAACCACTGATCCCATTACTATGCTAATGTAACAAACCATAAACTCATAGCCCAGCATAACCACTACACATGACTAAATAATCCAAACCTCATGAGCAATGGAAGCCTTGGAAGGATTAAAAGGACATTACCAACCAAGTGGACAACCAAACCTTAATCCCGCTACCACAAAACTATGCATAGGCAACTGCCTACCTTCATGCTACCTTGCAGCCCTACTTTACCACCCAAATAAATGTAATAACCAAATGAAATCCCTTTAATGTCACTGTAATAACAATCCTGACATCACACCAACTGTGCATTATAAACATAAAATGCTTTAATTGGCCATCATGGCATTAAAGCAACTAACATCTAACAGCAGTCTTATATAATAATCGTCCAAGAGCCATCCAGCCCTCCCTCCAACAATCCAATATAAGCGCAGCACCTAAAGTCATCTTCACCTCCGCTGACCCCCAAAAACCTTTCTAGAATGACAACCTATAGCCATAACAAATAGCACAAAAACTACAACCCCTTGAACTCAAATCTGCAGTCCAATCATTGCAGAAAAAAAATCTTACAGTTTTCAAGAGATGCCCCTCTACCCACTCAACCCAAGCCGACCCAACAGACCACTGAAAACCAACCAAATTCACAATAGTACAATACTATGCTCCTTATTAAGATGTTGACTGCTAGAAACATCTAACACCTGCATAACCTTAAACCTCCTCAATCAGTACCTCCTAAAGCCCCCCTTGGCTAAAACCCAAGTCACAACAGAAAGATATAGCACATGGCCAGTTTCTGGAAAACTCCAAAATATGCCTATCTTAAACCCTGTATCACCCACGAAAACAAAACACCCTGCTCCCACAATATACCAAAAGCACCCTTATACATGCAATGCATCCAGCAACACGACCTAAAAAATTCCCTCAAACATAAAATAAATGATTGTGGTACTCCATTTAAAACCTTAACCTAGTATGTAACATCACCAATAGCTACCATGCCCTATAAACCATATCAAATTTCTATCACCAGATCAGATCATGGACCCTCTACCAACACAGTGACCTGAATAGATAGCTGTAAATGCACCCCAAACTCCACCCAAATGTGACATGCCTAAGTGCATACTTACCATATTAAAATTACCGGAACTTCATTACTCGCCAATCGCAAAACCAACCCAACCTCAACAGTTATTAATTCCATCCTACCAAAGTTTGACCCCAATCTTCCCTTTAATGCTAACTAAACACCTGCTAAACCCTGCCCCTAGTTTACCTCAAGCATACCTGATGCCACAGTAATCTCGAGCCATACAAACTAACTTGCCTAAGTGAGCACCAGGAATCATGTCATTACCTGAAACCTCTCTGCTTTCCATGCCAATGTCCAGAAACTCCAACAGCAGCATCATCTGTTCAATCCATTTCCTTTAGGCCCACCGGCTGATACAAACTGTGTCCTTTGCCATCTCTGCCAGAAATTCTGTACCTCTATCGGCAAAAGAAAGCAAATTAAGCACCTTGCTGTCATGAAACTTGCAAAGTTTATAGGTATCAATCTCCATCCACCCAATTATGGCACTACCAATCATATGCTCAACCCCCATGGTAACAAGCTGATTCACCTCCAAGAACATTTGATCGGTCAAACTGCAACACAAGTGCTTTCACATCTCCACATTCTACAAAACAATTGGCACAATACAAGTAAAGATGGAATCAACCCCTTACCCCGTGTGTATGCAGCAACCAATCTCCCCCTTACCCACTATGCCTGCCCCTTAACACCTGCAATAAGCTAGCTGACCAATCTGGGGACTCTATAGCCGACTTACCAAAACAAAAGGTCCTCAAACTACTGTCATTATAAACCATCTATATCTGGATTTAACTATCACTGCCACTAAATGAACTTAATATGTACCACATCTGATTGTGATGAAATTGACAACAGTATAACATTCCAATTTGCTTGCACAAATGAGCAATACACCTCCCCCACATGATCATTAGTGCTTTACTACTCCAGCCTGACCTGGCTTCACATTCCTTATGAATAGTCAACCCCTGTAACCATCAATCTACCTTCAACTCCCTCCAGTATTGGAATTGAGGTCAATTTGTCACTTCCGCAATCCTCTCGCCTCAAAATTTACACCATCAGGTAACTAACACTGTCACGATATCTCACCGTTATTATTCACCTACACCTACTGCCACCGGGAATTAGCCGTATTATTTTAATAGAGCTATCCTTCCATTGTTCAACCCCAACTACAGCAATCTATTAATCATAACACATTTATGTAGTCCTAAGGACTGGTGAGGATGCAACAGTCTCCAATTCATTGAAGTCATCAACTCCAATGAATACAAGATGCTGCCTGGCCAGTTCCTTTACCAAACTGACATCGCCACAACTGTCCTAAAAAACCCACCCATGCTGTGATGTCACAACTCCCTAGCCCTTCCCCTACCCATACAGAAAGTAAAGGCTAGAACAAGGAAACATAAATCAAGTCTCCTGCTCTGTGCTGTCAATGAATAGCAGGAAATGTTACTTAAAATGAACTGACTGAAAGATAGCAATGTATGCATGTAAAATCAAAGCAGTGACATGAGCTTTAGGACTTTGCCTGCCAAAAAAATAGCCATGCATGACATAATTTTCTACAGACATGCACTACAATATGAGACAGACTAAACAATCAGCATTATTTCAAGATGCCAGAGCCCATGTGGTAATACTCAGCAAATACGTATAACAATATTTAAAAACCTGTAAATAGTCCCAATAACATGGGACCAATGTCCCCAAGAAACTCAAAAGTTGATAGCGAGTTTGCAGCAGCATGGATTTGAAGGGGTATGAAGTCTAAATGCATGCGTGTCATTTCCCAAACTCTTCTGTTAGTAAGGAGCCATTAACCTGCCAGAAAACCATAAGTTCATGAAATATGCGTGGCCACAGTAAACTTGAAGACATAGCAGGCAACTGAAACTGAAACTTCACTAACAAAAGCAGGTTAATAACCTAGCCTGTAAGCCCTGTTTATGTAGGGCAGCTAGAATTCAGCATCAACTTTCCAAACTTCTACAGCCTATCTCTCTTTTTTCACGCCATATGTAATAAATTCTTGCCGTATCATTCTTGATTCATTTTGCTATCACAGACTGCCTCACTGTGCTCACACCTCTCCACCCCCCCCCCCCAGAATAAGAAATCTGGACAAAGCCACAAACAAAATTGGTACAACTGCACAGAAACAGGGCCAAGTCTCAACCACTGCCCCTACAAACATAGAAAATAGACAGAACAACAGGCTCTGCACCAGCATGAATGCCCTGAAGGGCATAAAGTCAGCAAGGCATGACACACACCTGATCCTCCAACGTCCGTCCAACTACCCCCCACCAACTTGCCAACAACCACAAATCCACAAAATGAGCCAACAATCTGGGCAAAATCTGGACGCTCTGCAAAATCTGCACAATTGAGAGGCATGACTGCACTACACCAAAACTTACAAGATAAACTGGGCCTGTGTCCAACTCAATGAATGCCTCCATGCACCGACCCACTCCTCAGATCATTCCCATGACTCGCCAGAGAATCCAAAAGCCTGAAGAAGAAACAGTCCAATTTACCAGGGGAAAAGAGAACCAGTGAAGAGCCAAGCCACTGGCCTTTATTTATCCATGTTATTTATTTAACTTTAATATTACCATTTTTTTTTGTTTGAAAACCCACGACCAGCCAACCAACAGAAACTGAGCACAAACCATCTAGCAACCACAAGCTAGCACAATCTCACCCGCCAACATTCTCCCTTCACAGCCAACCTCACCAGCGCATGCGTGAGAGCAGAGCCTGTGAAATACCTAATCCAAGACTTACAGCTTGGCCAAATGCAACAAAACCACAAATCACCAGGAGTAAGCACAATATCTCCCTGCATCAAAATCCACTGCACCAACAAGTCCAGAAAATGGAAACAAGCAGCAGACCCTGACGAAAAGACCGCCCCCAAAGTGCTGCCCATGAACCTCACCAGCCCAGCAGCATAGCCCAGACAAGCACAAAAGCAAACCCCTTAAGGCCACATGCCACCTGCAATCCACGACCAGCGAGACAAATGGACCAAATAGCTCAAACCCCAGCTGTAGACGATGAGCTGCCTTCCACCCAGTGACCACTGTACACATACACCATTGTTCTGAACCTTAGAGTCAACGCACAGTGAACACTGCACACCATCCTCCAGACTGCCTCAGCTTCCATCTATGACCCTTAACAAAACTAACAAATAGTCTCAACAAAGGTACCAACTGTAAACATTGCTCAAAGAAAGCTGAACAATGGGTCTTGCATCAACATGCATCTCACCTAGGCATGAAGCCACCCAACATACGATACACAACTCTGAACACACCACGAAAACTATGCATACTCCCCCACAACCGACGACCAGTACCGCACTTCGTATGCACCACAGCAGTTGTCAGTCCACCCCACTTAGAGCCGTGAAAATCCCCTGGTCATGTCAGCCGAGTGGAATGCCTCAACCCACACATGGGCCAAGAAAAGGCCAAACAAGAAATCTCACCGACCACTCGCAACAACATCCCACCCCTCAGCTGTGCTCTCCAAAGCCTCCCTTCAGCTTTACCTTAGAAAAAGAGAGAGAGAGAGAGACCATTTTCTTTTTTTTTCTGAATAAACAAGCTATCCCTGAACCAGAAAAGCTGCCAGAATGATCTCGTGAAGCTGTAAAGGTACCCCATGCCGAGACAGTACAACCAACCCTCAGCAAAAGACATCACAATGGCATGCCTACTACCACAACCATCACGGTCCCTACTGATTTGCTCTCATCCAAACCACTACCATTCAGCAATGGAAAAAAAAACACACCGCCCTGCAACTCAGTCTCCAACCAAAACACTACCCATTGCAGCAACATCTGAACCCACATAGAATCTGCAACCTCAAAAAATTATTCCGTTCACCAAGCCATTCTGAAATAATCTTAACAGACCGTAAAGAGTATTTTCTGCCACCAGTTAAAGGCTAACCATCAGTCCTATGACAGAAAACAAAATAGGCAAACAGAAGGGCCTTTCAGCCCAGCCACGAGGCAAAGAGAAACAGTCAGCCAATGACCAAGCTCTCTACCTGAAAAGGCCAACCACCATCCGAATACCCCATGAAACAATTATCCATGAGGTGGATTTTAAGGCAACCTGGGCCACAAAACCTTCCAAATGAGCATCAAGTCACACTCCAGTATAGCCGGTCGACCTTTTCATTAATACCCCTAAACCAAAATCCCATTGTTAAACAATGATATGTTGTCAGCTGTAAGCCCAAAACTGAACAGAGATGTAGTGTACAGGGGAAACATGACCATTGTGGGGCCACAAAACTTCCCAAACTAGACAGGTAAGGGTAGCATAAATAAACCCTAATTCTACAAGGAAGGAAAAAAAATTTATAATAATATATATGCTATACAGTATACAGACTAACCAGTACCCGAAGGCCTACCTTTTCCCTGGAATGCCTACAGATCGTCATGGGTGTACCTTGCCTTAGCAAGTTCACACTAAAATGTGATTCCTTACCTAGTTACACTTGCATAAGCACCTTAAGCCCCTCCCTGTCCAAACCTCATTTCCTCCCAATCATCCCTACTTCCCCATTTAAACCTTTCCTCCCCCCATCATCTTTACCACTACTAATATATTATCTAACCCCACTCTGATGATGTCCCAGGAAAAAATGGTTTGTTACCAAACTTCATTTGCTGCCTGATTTTTGTCTACTTCTGGTTTGGTTTCTATTCCCACTTGGCACTGATACTCTCCTGCTCAACTAAGTTGGGAAGTCATCTCAGATTTATTCTTTTCATGTTTCAAAATTTTCAACCATGTTTGGATCTGATGAGGCCAGCAGATATGTATGCAGGCCTACAATCACAGAACTATATATGCAATCAATTTCAATGAGGCCTGTCCAAGTCATCCATTACCCTTTGGGGCTAGTCAGTCACCCCAAAACTGTAAGTTAGAATAGGAAGAGCAAACTGGTTTATAGCTTGGGCTTGGTTCCCAGATGTCAGGGCTGCTTTCAGTATTAATTTTAGTCTTCTAAAATATTCCTTGATGAGTTTTGTTCACATTTGTACTTGTTTTATTGTTGATCCTTTATGAATTCCCAAATATTGATACATTCCCTCCTTTAAGATGTGAAAAATTTGACTTTAAATTCTCCTTTAGATAGATATTTAGTTTTTGGTCCCTCAGATGCAGAGGTTATCAAAAATACGATGAGAGGGGAAATCTGATAAAAGGAATCTTTCAGATTTTTGAGTCCTCCTTTTCCAGATTTTCCATGAGATTGTGTAAACCTCATCAAGATTTGGCAAGAAACAAAGTAAACAGTCTCAACAAAATGCTGGTAAACAGATGCCTAAGAAGTAATGGCAAGGGGGCTCCAAAAAGAAGGCAAGAACCTCACAAAACAAAGGTCAGTCGAACAAGTCAGAATGACATATGACACCCACTCCCTCCCTCCCACACATACTGACAATCCTTTTTTTCCCTTCTAGAAAGTCTTAATCTCCATTTCTGTGCTTGACAACAGATAGTTTAAGACAAACGGGTTCTGAGAATCATTCCTTAAGGTTACAGATGGCAGTGGAAGGAAATTCCTCCTTTCCAGGGAGTAATTCATCATCCACTATACAAAACACTTCTATTTCCTCCTGTCCTTCAACATATGTTTTCTCAGGGAGTAATAAAGAAAGTTTCCAGTTTGGGAAATGTTTATATTCAAAGATGGTTTTGGTCCTAAAGAAAGAAAATGTCTGGAGACCAGTTCTGGATCTTTATTCCTAAACCCAATTATGACAATGCCCAAGTTCAAAATGCTTTCACTTCACAACCTATTACCTCTTCTTCCACATTTAAGTTTTCTGGCAACACTAGATTTTAAGGATGCTTATCATCATTTAAATATTCATCCATTTTTCAGTCATGTGTTAAGGGTTTGCATGTCTGGATCACATTATCAGTTCTCTGCCTTACCCTTTGGACTATCTACTGAACCAAGAGTGTTCATAAAGTATTTAGCTCCAGTTATAGCTAATTGCAGGCTACAGAGCATCCACATTTTCCATATTTTGATGACTTGCTTATCTTTGCAGAGTCTTTTTCAACGTATCAGAAGTCTCTGGCTTGGGTGAGATACCTCTTACACAAGCTGGAATTCCAAGAAAACATTCAAAAGTCATTTTTGACTCCATCACACAGGATTGTGTTCCTGGGATCTGTGCTAGAAATCTCATTTCTAAGAGTTTTTCTTCCACATGAAAAATAGATCTGTTTGTTGATCTATTTCTTGTATTTCCACTCAGACTTTACTCTCTGCAAGGGAATACCTCAGGATTTTGGGTCTCATGGCATCTATGATTCTCATGATACCCCTGGCAGGACTCAGTATGGTATCTGAAGTCTGTTTGGTCTTAGTACGAGCACCCACTATTTTTTCAAATCCCAGTTCTGGAATTTGTCATAAGAGGAATCACTTGGTGGAGACAGCAAATTTCCTTAAATCAAATCCACCCCCAAAGCAGTCAATCATCATAAATGCTTCAGAATCTCCTTGGGGAGCAGCATTAGGATGGATAAAAGTACAAAGTGTTTGGGACACCAAGGACAAATGCAAAAACATAAATATAAGAGATGTTTTCTCTAATCAGTGCTTGCTGTAATCAATACACTCAACTCTCTAACCTCTTCAGGTTGTTACAGACAATATTACAGTCATGTGGTACATCAATAATCAAGGGTGCACCTGGTCCTACCCCCTTTGCAGACTAGCTGTGTTATCTTGTGATGCAGCTTTAAAACGCAGTCTCAGTCTATAGTTATCCTGCATCCTGTCAGAGCAAAAAATATGACAGACAAGCTGAGCAGGACAAAGGCAAGCCCTCATGAATGGAAACTAGATCAGGCAGCCTTCCAATATTTGATCCATCTATGGGGAGTTCTGCAAGTAAACCACTTTGTCTCCTCCCTGAATAATCAGCTGACAAAATTCTGTTCCAGGACTCCATGCAAGAAGTCTTGGAAGAAAATGCATTTTCCCATCACTGGACAGGAATGTTCCTGTATGCTTTTCCATCTTTTCCACTAATATCCAAGGTACATCAAAAGATTCAGAAAGAATCCACCAAGATAATTATGGTGGCATGTTTCTAGTCCAGACAACAGTAATTCTCCCTTCTTTTGAAAATGTCCAGAGGCAATTACCATGAGCTCCCTCACTAAATGGATCAACTCACATAAGAACAGGCGTGTTTGATGCACCCTGATCCCAATCAACTTCAACTGACTGCCTAGATGACATGGGGCTTAATTCCCTTTAGGCACATATTTACTAAGGATGTGTAATGAGTACAAATGGTGACAGGAAAGTGTGTTACTAGAAAAGCATATATTAGCAAATGGAAAATGTTTTCTAGTTGGTAACAACAACATAAACAGTAACCTTTCGGGGCTAGTCTTTCTCTGGTTTTACAATATTTGTGTGAGTTACTGTCCTATGGCCTTTCTTACTTTTCCATCAAGACTGATTTGTCAGCCATTTTAGCATGTCTGTCCATAGATCCCCCTGTTTCAATGCAGTCTCATGAGAAAATGCTTTTGAAAGGGGTTTTGCATAAGACTCCTTCAAGAAAACTGGTGACTCCTCCTTGGGGTCTTAATTTTGTGTCACAGAAGTTAATACTTTTCCATTTGAATCAGCTCATCAGGCTGACGAGGTTTTTAACATGGAAAACAGTTTTAGCTGATTGCTCTGATCTCTGCAAGACAAAAATATCTGAGTTGCAAGCTATTATGAGTCAACCCTATCTCATTTTCCAAGAGACAGTTTTTTGTAGAACAAACCCTTCTTTTATGCCTAAAGTGGTATTTGAGTTTACTTTAAGCCAAACCCTACATCTCTATGTTTTCTTTCCTGAACCCAAAAATGAGGAAGAGGGAAAACTCCATTCCTAGAATGTCCAAAAACAACTCAGTTACTATCTTGTTAGAACAAAACCTTTCAGGCCTTCAGATCAGATGTGAAGGTAAGAAGAAGGGACAAAATGTGCCTAAACACACTGTTTCCAAATGGTTATCTCAGGCTATTACATTTTGTTATTCTCACCACAACAAAACCATTCCAAGCAGAGTTAAGACTCTCTTTACTAGGGCCTTGGCTTCATCTATGGCTTTTTAGAAATTACTAGATTCTAGAAGAAGTGTTCCAGAAGAAGCAACTTGATCCTCTACATACTTTTACAAAGCACTACAAGCTTGATTCTTTCTCTAGTTCTAGCTCAGGCATTGCTAGGACCATTCTCCAGGGGCTCCTGGACCCTTCCCCTTCCACCTTCCAAATGTAGTAAACTAATGTAATCTACCCATATAGCTAAGGCTATTGCAGCTGTATAAATAAACTTACCATAACAGTAGATATTCAACTCAGTGCTGCACTAGCCACTTTCGTCCTCCAACTCCATTAGTTTTTTTGAGTATTTTGTTTTCCCAGAGAGTGTGTATGTGTGTGTGTGTGTGTGTGTATATATATATATATATATATATATATATATATATATATATATATATATATATATATATATATATATATATATATATATACACACACACACACACACACACACACACACACACACACACTTTGATCTGGAGGACTTGACACTCAAACCTGTCTTTTTAGGTAGCTCTGAGCTGAATGATAAGACTGTAGTTGTTATCACAAGCTTCAGTTCAGTTATGTGCGGTACAGCAGAACATACTCCAGATCTCTTCAATGCCAGTTTTATCTGCAGAAGCAATCTGCAGTTCTGTGTACAGTAGTGCAGTATTCACTGTCTGCATATATTGTCTTTGTCTCTTACCAAATATATTACAAAGATCATCAGATCTTTGTTTTTATAAGGTTGCAGGAGCAAAAAACTCAAAACTGTACAATATTTTTCTATATAACAGCTTTGGGCACATTCAGTTTTATAGGGCTTTGGCCATACCTCTTAACTGTTCAGATTTTTGCCTCATAATTTTGGTCTATTTTTTTTTTAAATGTGGTTTTCTGGAAAATTAGCAGCAAATCATTGAAGATTAAAGTTAAAAAATAATGACAGACATTTGAGTTTCAGACTTCATACCATTCAGAAAATCCATGCTAATGTAAAACCTGTACTCTATTAACTTTCTGAGTTTGTAAGAGGAATATTTAAAAATTGTCCCACTTTTTGGGCCTTTGTCCCACTTTTATTTATGGCTTTGTTCAGATTTCTTGCTCTAAGAGGTTGAGAGGTATGGCTTTGGCCTGTTGTAAAGCCAGGTAAATCTGTTATATTGTCTCCCTTTAGCTAGCTATCAAATGCAGAATGCATCCATGTGAACTATTTCCATATCATCAGACTTTTAAGCCTGATGTTGTACTTCTTAGAACAGTTACACTTCCACCTGTGAGTCATGCTGCAACACCACATGTGATAAATGATACTGTTTTTCTTGCAGTATTTGGACACTGGAATACTTGGTGATAAGCCTGGTCTAAACTGCATGAAGAAAATCAAGGAGCTCTCTTAGCAGTGCCTCTAATGCTTACCTCACTGACCTCCTTTCTCTCTGTATCTCAGCTATGACCAGTCACCCAGCCTGCAGAGTAGCAGCACTACCACCAGAATTCAGAAATGGCAACAGAACTGATGAGCACATAACACCTGATACGGTGGAGTTCAAATTTCACTTAGTGTATAGATTAATAAAGTGAATTGCTTTATAGTTTCATAGTTTCATAGTTTGGTACTAGGCTATCTGCCCTGGGGCATTTATAAGCCTAGCCATAGTGATGTGGCTTTCGCCACCCCATGTAATGGTACAAAAGTGTACAGAATAGATTTAGAATACTGTGCCTCTTGCTAGTAGTGACACAGTGAAGATCCACTTACATAACAGAATTAGTTTACTGCGCCTCTGTCTAGTAGTGACACAGAGATGACCCCTGGGGTAAACCTATGATCTCCCATCCACTTGTCAAGATTTCTCTTGAAGAGAGTCAGTGAGGGGCTCTGTCTAACATAAACTGGGATTCTGTTCCAGAGTATGGGAAGCCTCTGAGTTATGAATCTGTCCCTCCAGCATGTCCTGTTCATATTTGTGCTGAGGTTCAAATCTTTAGCTCTCGTGGTTCTGATGGATTTGGATTTTTTGAGGTGGAACATGTCCATCAATTCCTGATTGGACATGGTCTTGTACGTCAGGCACAGATCACCTCTGAGTAGGCGGTATGCTACTGAATAGAGTTGGAGTTTCTTTAGTCTGGCAGCATATGACATATGTTGGAGACCCTTGATCCTCTTGGTGAGGTACTTTTGGGGTCTCTCTAGCTGTTGCAAGTGCCGGGTGAGGTACATACCAAATGGGGCATTGTACTCAATCATGGGCCTGATAAGGGAGGAGTACAGGGGCACAATGACCTCCTTTGATCTGGATGTGAATCCCTTCATGATAAGGTGGGCAAGGTAGAAAGTCTTTCTAACCACTTTGGCAACGTGGGTGTCAAATGAGAGGTCACTATCGACTTGGGTCCCCAGGTCTCTGATTACTTTTTCTGTACTCAGTGGGTTACCGCCTATGTGATAGTTTGTGGGCACTTTGTTTTTCCCAAAGGGGATGACTATACATTTTTTGGCATTTAGTTTAAGGCCATGATTCCGGCACCAGTTGTCCGTTTCAGTGAGGCCTTTCTGTAGGATGTATGTGTCAGCTGGTGTATCGACTATGGTGCCCAGTTTGCAGTCATCTGCGAACTTTGTCAGCCACAACCCACCCATGTTTGCTTTCACATCTTTGAAATAAATGCCGAACAAGAGGGGTGCCAGGGCAGAGCCCTGTGGGACACCACTTGTCACTGGCTTTGAGTCTGACATAGCTCCAGCGATTCTGACTTTATGGGTTCTATCCTTTAGGCAGTTTGCTACCCATCTTGAGACATGGATTTACATTTAAGCTGTTGAGCTTGTCTATGATGCCAGAGTGGGGTATTGTGTCGAAAGCTTTAGCCAAGTCCAGGTAGGCTGTATGGACTGCTTTGCCCTCGTCAATGGCTCTAGTGACTGTTTCGAAAAAGTCAACCAGGTTTTAAAAGTCAGGATCTGCCTTTTACAAAGCCGAACTGGGTGGGATCAAGTGTCTGTAAGTCCCCAATGTCTCTGTTTATTAGTTCCATAATGATTCTTTCCATAGCTTTGCAGACCAGGCTGGTTAAGCTTATGGGACAGTAGTTACCAGGGTCAGTAGAGGTGCCTCCTTTGTGGAGTGGGACTACTGTTGCTGTACGCCAGTTTTCAGGTATCCTGTAGTAAGGCTAAGATTAAATAGCATTTTTATGTGCGGGTTTAGCTCCTCTTGGAGTTCACGTAGCATGCAACCCGGGATACCGTCGGGTCCCATTGATGCTGTGTTTTTAGCTTTGCTGAGGGCGGCTCTCACCTGGACATCTGAGATGACAGGGAGGTTACAGTCAGCTGGGATAAGTATTTCATTTTTTGGGGATGAGGGAGGGGAGAAATTTGCACTGAACCTGTCTGCCAGAATGTTGGCAATATCTGTGGGTTCAGTGTATTTTTTGTCATTGTAAACTAACTCTGAACATATCTGAGGGTTTCCACCCAGGTTTCTAACAGCTGAAGAAGGCCTTGTGGTTATCTTTAGTGTCCATAGCGATTTTTCTCTCAAAGTTGGCCTTGGATGTTTTTATGAAAGAATGTAGCTTTCTACTAGTGCTGATCAGAGTTGCCTTCTCTTTATGGGATTTTGCTCTGTCGTGCAGTATCTTCCTTCTTTTGTTATACAATTTATTTATGGCTGGGGTCCACCAGACAGGATGCCTGCCCTTGGTGGAGAGGATCTTGGTTTTATTTGGGATTGCATGATCCATGCATTCTTGGAGATGTCCGTAGAAAGCATTTGTGAAGGATTCTGCATTGTGGGATGTGGTTTCCACTGTCCCAGTGGGCTTAAAGGATACCATCTCAGTTTTAAGAAGTATAAAGTCGGCTTTTGAGAAGTTTTTCACTGTAGTCTTTTGTGTTGGGGGTGGTGGTGGGATATGTATATCCAGGGTGATTAGTTTGTGGTCAGACCTCACTAGTGAAGGGTATACTTCTGGTGTGGAGCACTTTGTCCCCATGTTTGTGATGATCAGGTCTAGTATATTATCTCCCCTTGTGGGAGAGATGACTAGCTGTTCAATTGCGTTTGAATTTATGAATTCCAGGAACCTTTGGGCTAGGGTGTTTGGGCTAGAATAATGCACCCAGTCTATGTTAGGGTAGTTGAAGTCTCCCAATATGATGGTGTTTGGTGAGACATTCATATCCTCCAATGTCTTCAGGAAGGCTGAGTGGGGTTCCTGAGATTGGGAGGGTGGTCTGTAACATGCTACCAGTTGTATAGCAGTTTTGCCTACGGTTAGTTGCACCTGGATGGTCTCTGATGCTTCATGTGTTGCCACTAACCTTGAGGTGTGGGTGTCCTTGATGAATATGGACACTCCCCCTCCCTTTTTGGTTGGCCTGAGTTTTGGGGCTGAAACGCATGATACGAGGTATAGCCTGGTAGTGCTGGGGTGCTCTCAGGAGCCTTGAACCAGGTTTCAGTTACTGCACAGACATCGATGTCCTCCATACTGAGGAGTGCTTCGAGAGCCTGCATCTTGAGATTTAGACTTCTGGCGTTGAGCAGCATTACCCTTAATTTTTTCCATTTTTGTTTTCTAAGGAGGTGGGTTTGTCTTTTGAGCCTTGCCTAAAAAAGGCACTATGGGGGAGGCAAGAGCCTTAGCCAATATCCGGAAGCCCAGTGGTGACAGATACCCTGGTTAACTTCACCCATAATTTTTTTTCAAGAACTGCAGTAGCTTATATTGCATTTTATGTTTTGCATGGTAACAACACACTGGTCTAGGTTTTCTAGGAATAACTCTGTAATCTTTAATGGCCTAACAACATCAACAGTGTTTAAGAGCAGTACCTGTTTGTTTACAAGTAGCATATGGTGAATATTAGCTCAACTTGGAAGGGCACAGACCATAGGATTACTAACAAAAACCACCAAACGAAAAATACAAACTCCAAAAAAGTGAATGAAGAGGCTCCGTAAACCGCAGGTGCAAACATAGAATTTGTTCCAATAAAAGTGAAGTGCTTTTCGTCTACCAAGAAACATGGGTAGACTTCATCAGACAAAGTGCATTACGAACAATAAAACTTTAAATACCTTCTAAATGATGTCATCACAAATAACCAGCCTATCAAAACTTGAAAGAAAACGCCGCTGAAAAACACTCTGAACCTCCCACAATGAAATTAACCCTTGGTTACACTTCAACTAACAATGATATATAAAAAAGGAAAGTAATATAAAAGTAATATAAAAATATATAATAAATGTATAATAAATGTGTGTATATATATATATATATATATATATATATATATATATATATATATATATATATATTTATATAGAAAATACATACATCAAACAAACACAATATATAAAAAATAAAGTGTAATAAATAACGTTTACATTTAAAATTTTTAGTTTTTAAGAAACTGATGCCCTTAACGCAAAAGGTTTCTTAACTTTAACATGCATGTTAATGATACCATCTCATTCAAACCTTGGGGGCTGTAAGAATTTTACCTCAACTGCCAAATCAATTCACGCTTCTCTAACAATAGTTGTTGGGGGCCTCCTTTCAAATCAAAGGCTACTTGATCAATCACTCTGAACAAGAAACTATGAGTAGAATTCTCACTACAATGTTTTGCCAATGCATTAACAGTGCCCCCCCCCCGATGTTATAAATATGCTCATATGTCCTTTCCTTTAGCCTCCTGTCAGTCTTGCCTACATAAAACGCAGGACAACACTGGCAGGAGGCCAAGTAGACCACTGATTTGGAATCACAGTTAAACCTACCCCTGGCTTAAAGTCTTCCCTCCAATACTAAAACTGGCACCAGTTGAGATGAATTTACAATAGTTACATGTTTCATACTTGTGGGTACAATCTATTCTGTATGTATGTTTCTTCTCCACTTCTATAATGTTTTTTAAATTCCTCCCTCTCTGAAAAATCAATGTGGGGTAATTACCTAACTTTTCAACCAATTCCTTCTCTATGGGCAAAATATTCCAATTCCTGTTTAGTATACCCCTCAGCCTCCCAGCTTCCAAACTGTACACTGTGATGAAACTTCTTATTGTTTCATTACTTTGATTGTTACCATTAACCAAAATGTTAACTTCAGTTTCAGTTGTTACAACACCCTTGCCAGGTACTGAAACCTCATCCAAACTCTGGTGTGTAAGGCTCATCCTATGTTCACCTGAAAGGATAGGTCTATACGTACCCATTCTTCTCTTGTGTTGTACTTCACCCATCAAATCGAGCACTAAACATTCTGGATAACCTCGACTAATGAACATAATTTTCAAGATCTCACACTCATCCAAAAAGCTGGACTCCTCAGTTGTCATTCTTGCTGCTCTTACCAATTGACCTTTCAAAACAGATCTCTTTTGGTGCAAAGGATGACAACTACTGTAATGTAACATAGTATTAGAATAAGTGGTCTTACGGTGTATTTGTGCTACAAACCAGTTATTGACCACATCTTTACTTAAATCTATATCTAAATAAGTAATAGCGCTCTCATGACATACATAGGTGAACTTGGAAATGGTGTACTACTATTAAGTCCAAACGAATGGAAACTGCGCACCAACTATAAAAACAGAGCTTTATTGTAATCACCAACACATGAAATCCACATAAACGCTTTGTCAACCAAGTGCGTTTTCGTCCACATCTATGGTAAGACTTCAAGTACTACTATTAAGATATTCTGCTCACGCACTTCCATATCTGAGCCTTTAAACATAATAAAGGCATCATCCAAAAACCTAGTGTAGAGTTTGACCTTATCCATAACCCTACTATTACCTAGGATGGTCTGATGTTCCCATTGGGCCATCACTAGGTTGGCATAACTCCCCCCCACATGGTGAACCCATAGCTACACCCATTACCTGTTTGTAAATGCTGTTGTTAAACATCACAAAATTGTTTTTCAATATAATATCCATTAACTCTTGGAACAATCTAATTTCCCTACCATTTGCACGGTGGTATATCATCCTTTCAACCACCCAATCTATCCCCACCTCGTGTGGGATATAAAAATACAAATCAATTACATCTATAGTGATGAACATGATGTCCACGTCAAAACCAAAGTTCTCTATTGAAACTAGAAAGGCCCAAGAGTCTTTACAAATTTAGTTTTCTTTTACCACATACTTTTTTAATATAGAATCAACATACTTTGCATCTGCATAGGTGATAGAAGACCTAGCATTAACTAAAGCTCTCATGGGGAGATCATGGAGATTCTTATGTAACTTGGGCAAACCAAATAGAGAGGGTGTCCTAGGGTTGAAGTTTGTAAGGTAGTTTAAAACATCCAAATCAACCATGCCTTCAATAAATAAATCATTAATGTAGGAATTAATCCTTCTATATGCAGTGTTCATTTTATTAATACTCGACACTTCATATGTCCCACCATTTAAGACCACCTGCATTCTGTTGTTATAGTCGTTGGTGTCCATAATCACCAGTCCACTTCCTTTATCTGGTTTTATAATGTGGACAGGCAATGCCCACAGTGCGTTCAGAGATTCCACTTCTTTGGTGGTCAGATTTCCATCCTTCTGACCCATACAAATCTTGTGTAAGTTTCTAAAATCAAACTCACACATGTGTTCAAATAAAGACAAAGTGTTGTACAAGGGTGTACTAAAAGTAATTGTTGCTCTTAAGCATTCAGTTGGTTGACCACTACCTCCCAATAGTAATGCCAAGTTTAGCTTCCGTGTGTAAAGTTTTAGGTTGACTAATGTTTCAGCCAACCTAAAATGTTCAGAGGATACAAAGGTCAAACCTCTACAAAAAATGTCACTGACTTCTGGATCAATCTCAAAACTCGAAAAGTTATACATTTTAAAGTCACCGCGTGTATTGGCCAAAATAATGGGTATGGCATCTACCTGTTGTACTTGTTCACTTCTTTCCTGGCCATGTTCCCCCTCATATCGTACCTCCGTTGATGATTCTGGCCCTTGTTGGAAAAAAATCCTGCTCATAGTTGTCTCTATCCTGTTGATTCCAACTAACACCCCTGTTAGAGTGCTGGTCACCGACCATTCGGTAACCATCATCCAGACAACTGGACCTCTGGCTGCTTGATGAGGGTCCTGCCTGGTATAACACTGGACCAGTAATCGCTAGGTTATTACAGTAATTTTCCGCATTATTAGTGGTCACCTGACCCAAAAACCTTCTACCTTGCGATAGAGGAGTCGGGTAAGCTACACGATTTTTATAGTCATTTAAATCCCTTCTAAGTGTTTTCATTTTTGTCTCACTATTCTTCATCAATTGATGTTCAATTGATGGAAAAACTTTTTTGCATTCAAACTGGTAACGTGGAAAATCAACATGTGACCTTACTTCCTGGTCCAAATTCTTAATGTCGGAAGTAAGACTATCTATTGTTAATTTATAATGTTTACACATAATTTCCATAAGTTCAACACCATGTATATTAAATAAACTAATTAAATCTGTGTAAAACAGAGTATCTGCTTTCAAACCTGAAGGGTATTGCCAAGAATGTAGGCCTTTCGGTACCACACCTACTTTCTTGCATTCTTCAAAATATCGAATCTCTAATTGCAGTTTCTTCACTTTAAATGATTTATGGTCAAGATCTTTAAGATTTGATGTTATAGAGACACTTACCCCAGCCAGATACTTACCCCAGCTCCTGCAAGGCTGTAGAACTGTGTTTCCCAAGCAACGGTTGCTCATTCAGCCATGAATTAACATCCAGTAACCCTGTAAACTCCAGGCAAGCTGGTACATCGTTGTTGCTCACCTGAAAATCATCAACAGCATTCCTTCTTGAACTTGTAGAATCATTACAGCCCAAATCTACAATTCGTAGTTGTTCCCTGGTATCAGCGGCATTTACTGAACACACTCTCACACCCGAAAGGGCACTATCGGCCAACGTCTCCTTGGGTCACTCAACCAAATTCAACTGCGTAAGATTGTCCAAATGTTCTGATAACACATTGAGTCTCTCATTGATTGAATTAATAAAAAGGGTAAGGTTATTCAAGTCCACACAGTTACCATGTCGATCATTTAAAAGTTCCAAAGAACCCTCTGTGGTGTCACCAGACACATTTCCGGAAGCCATACAGAAAAACTAACAAAAACTTCCAAAAGAAAAATACAAACTTCAAAAAAAGTGAATGAGGAGGCGCTGTAAACCAAAGGTGCAAACACAGAATTTATTCCAATAAAAGTGAAGCACTTTTCATCTACCAAGACAAATGGGTAGACTTCTTCAGACAAAAGTGCATTACAAACAATAAAACTTTAAATACCTTCTAAATTATGTCATCACAAACAACCAGCTTATCGAAACTTGATAAAAAATGCCGCTGAAATTCACTCTTCAAGAAAAATCTTGATGATTGGATGGAAAATAGGAAATTCACCCAGGGGATCACTTCTGTGGCTCTGCTCGACAGGGCACAGGAAAATAATTTTCTTGGGTGGCGAAAGCCAAAGTATCTTTTTAGCTAGGCTTATATAGGCCCTAGGTCCAATAGCCTAGTACCTACCTATGAACCTATATGTATGTATATATATATATATATATATATATATATATTTTTTTTTTTATGTAGAGGTTTTTATAACCATGTTTTAGCTGCTGTTGGATAATTCAGTGAACTTTGTATTTACTGCCCTCTTTACTGTGGGTTTGACTACTATATTTGACTGTTATTGAATAATTAATTGTTTGTTTGTCTTTCAGCTTTTTCCCGGTAAGGGGTCGCCACAGTGGAACTCTGATCCGCTAATGATTGGCAGTAGATTTTTTACGAAATACCCAGGCGCCAGCTCGACGCCCAACCTTCAACGAAGGCATGCCCATTTACGCACGCGTGTCTTTCGAACACTACCCAACCACAGGGAGGACATGCAGACTCCACATAGAAGGCACTCCCAAGCCAAGCCGAGAATCGAACAGGAGAACCTCTTGCTGTGAGGTAACAACGCTACTGCCGTACCACCGCGGCAATCTTATTGAATAATTAATTAATACCCATAATTATGTCCTTTGAAGATGTACATATATTTTACTAAATCTAACTACATAATTTCACATAGCCACTGCCATCATGTACCACTGATGCCTGTGCGGATGACTGTGCATTTCAATGTTTTCTATTATAGCCTCACTGTATCACCTATTGGACTGTTACAAGGGGGAAGACATACAAGTATATAACTTACTTACATCATTCTTCCTACACAAGTACACAGACACATTTAATTAATATACAAATCAATGTCCTTAGCATTTGTTAAACATATTTGGTTGCATATGTGTTGATAGATGTTATGTCCTCACTATGAGAAGTGTAAAAATTGCATCCATTTTCCATATTCTGCCATTTGTCACAGGATTTCTAAGAAATGGCTGTAGTAGCTTTTGTCTATAATGAAAGCCTGCCACAATTTAGCTCTCTCTGTAAAAAAAAAAAAGTCTACATTTTGGAGTGTTGCAGGTTCAAAACCACATAGGAAAACATAATACCTTGGTTAACTTCACTCAAATTTTTTTCAAGAACTGCAGTAGCTTATAGTGCATTTTATGTTTTGCATGGTAACAACGCACTGGTCTAGGTTTTCTAGGAATAACTCTGTAATCTTTAATGGCCTAACAACATCAACAGTGTTTAAGAGCAGTACCTGTTTGTTTACAAGTAGTATATGGCGAATATTAGCTCAACTTGGAAGGGCACAGACCATAGGATTGCCACCCGTCCATTTTTTCCAGACTATCTGGAAATCAAATTGATTCTCCGATAGTCCAGAAAACACTGTACAAACTCCGGTATTCTGTTTCAAAAAAAGGAAACATACTCTCCGAGTTTTTAAATCGGCTGATTTACTATGCTTTTTTTACAGAAAAGCATAGTAAATCAGCCGAAAGCAGGCATCAGGAACAGGAAAAGAGGCCGTTCCCCGCCAGGTGATGTGATAATGATGTCACAAAATGGGTGTAATGTGGGAGGGGATGAGTGGGGTTACTGGTGATGTGAGGGGTGTGGCCTTACTCTGCTTTTAGCCACAACTGAAAGTGGCAACCCTACAGACCAGCATGTCTACATTTGTGCACTGTGTGTTCAAGTCTTAAAAAGGGACACATATATCTTAAACTGTTATACTGATGTCATATGCATTTTCATTTATTACTATAAATTTATCATTTGAAAGTTGCAAATAACTCACTTATTCATCAAATTATTACTGATATACCCATAATCCATAAAATTCTGTCAACATCAACTATTCAACAGCAGTGCCAGTACATCATGATAAATCCTGTTATATGTCTGAGTAAGTTATGCTAATATTGCATTTTGTCAACAATGATGTGAAGCACTGTTTTGTCATGAAATACTGAAGTAAATTGTACAACAGACCCAAACTGTAATTTTGAGGGACTGTGATGGCCCTACTAACAGCTGCAATGTAGGGCAGGCAAGATATATGTTTTTAACTAGTGATGTGGAATTTTAAGGAGTAATGGTTTTCCACATACCTTTCTGTGTCCATAATGTACAACAACATGTATGGTTCTGTTCACACAAGCTGGATGTTACAACACCAAATGATGAATGGATTATCTCAATTACTGTTAATTTCTCTGAACACAGTGCTGATATGAATGTAATTTGAAAACAGTTTTGCTACGTGAGCACCACATGTTTATAGTTTGAAAATGCGAAGCCAAGATCATTCTTAATATACCATCCCCCATCAGGAAGATGTCATAACATTAACTCTTTTAAATGCCTGGAAAACATAGTTTTATAGTTGAGATGTGTTAAGTAGGCAGATAGTTGTTAAGTTTAGAGTTTAGATATACTCCCGGATTCAGCATGGCCTGCATGGTGTGCAGGACTAGTGCAGGAGCTCCAGCATGCAATATGTCTGTCGTGCGATCCAGGAATAAGCTGTAGGGATGTGCACAAGTGCTCCTGCACTAGTCCTGCATGGACTCAGTGCCTGTATGCAAATAACCCCATTTGCAGGTGAAATCCACGCAAATGAGGTGAATTTGTGATCCAGGAAGCTGGAAGCCAACCGTGCAGGACTAGTGTAATCTGCAGAAATGTACTTAGTCAGTAAACGAGTACATTTCTGCAAACTACAAAACGGAGCCATGACAGCTCCAAATAAAGGGTGGATATTATGTAGAAAGCATGCCAATGGCCAAATATATGGCCATTGGTATGGAAAACAGTTGCATAAATAAAAATAAATCAACTTTTATTTGTTTTTTAGCCGATCTCGGCTGTTTATGCATAGGGCAGCTATGCGCAAACAGGATCGAGCAAAAAAAAAAAAAAACCTCCTAAAATAAGCATTCTAACCAAAATCACTATTTTGCCATTATACTCAATGGCAGGCAGAAGACAACATGGCCAGTGAACAGTGGTTGCTAAGGGGGGAGGCTCAGTGTGGGACCTGTAACTATGCATCAGCAGGCAATCCTATGCAAATGAGGGGAATGATGCTGAATCCCAGATTTCCCCTACATGCTAGTCAGCATTCAACAGTGTAAGAATAGGAATAGCTTGGTGCAAGCCTAGGGTTTAGCTGACATCATAGGGGGGGTGTCAGGCATACTGCAAGTGAATTGGAGTCCTGTAGCTCGGGTGTGCCCTTAGCTTAGCAGAGCTAAGCAAGGGGCTTTTTCTGAGGCTGCCTACTACTCTTTACATTGCCTAAGCGGGTGTGTGAGCTGTGCACCAGGTTTTAAAGGGGGAAAAAAAAGTAAACCAGGATATAGCAGCTCTGTGCATATGTGAGCACTGTGTTTGTGCGACGTGCCCCTGGACTTAAACAGGAAGGCAATGAGAAGGGAAAACAGCAGTAGGAAGGTAATCTAGGAGAACAAGCATAGCTGGCTGGTGAAATGTATCAGAATCAGCCAATTACACAGGCAGCAGACCAGCTCAGCCCAGAACACTACTATAAACTATGCAAACACCTTTCCCTCTAGTTTTTCCCACATACTCTACACCACCAGTGTATACAAGGACGAACTTTTAACAAACAAAAACAACAAAATGATAGGGGTTGCAGCAGCTCTCAGACATCAACGTGTGGAAGAGGCTGAGGGTGGTGAGGATGAGAATGCTGTCGACCAACCCACAGTGAGGAGACGGAGAAGGGTGTACAGACCCAGGGTTTCCTACCAGGGGCTACAAGAGCTGGAGATAGTGGAGCCCTATAGGGTGGACAGGGACCTCCTATGGCAAATTGTTGAGCTGTGACTGCCATGCCTTACACGCAAAACTAACAGAGGGGAACTCATCCCAGTGGATACCAAGGTATATGTAGGCCTAGGAATACTAGCCACAGGTACCTCCCAAAGCCCAACTGGGGAATATCATGGGGATCTCACAGGCATCAGCATCCAGGGTATTCCATTAGTTCCTGGATGCCATGTCAGCACATGCCAGTGAGCATATATATTTCATCAACACCCGTGAGGTGTTGGCCAACAATATGCATCTCTTCCACCAAATAGCAGAATACCCTGCAGTATTGGGTGCTATAAACTGCACGCACATATGCATCAAAGCACCGCCCAGTGAGCGGGTAGGGTTTACATCAACCACAAGGGCTTCCCCTCCATCAACTGCCAGGTCGTGTGCAATGCCCAGGGCATTATAATGAATGCGTGTGCTGGCTGCTCTGGAAGCTATCACGATTCCCACATCTGGCATCTGACACAGCTGTACCAGAGATTTGCCAGTGGGGAAATCTCTTACGGTCACCTAGTGGAGGATGCTGGTTACACACTGGAGCCATGGCTGATGACACCCATCAGAAATGCACACACACACGAACAAGAACTCCATAATGAGGCACACGCACAGACCAGAATTATAATAGAGCATGTGTTTGGGATGCTCAAGTCATTGTTCCGGTGCCTGGACACATCCGGTGGAGCCTTGCAGTACTCACTAGCTACATGTACTCAAATTGCCATCGTATGTAGCATACTACACAATATGATCCTGTGGAAATAGCTGCAGAAGGGAACAGCATGGGGAAGGGCCACACAGCCCCCCAAGAATGCCAAGGCCTGCACAGGCACAGAGTGACTGGGAGGAGGAACAACCTGAGCCTGCCCCAGTAGGCAGGTGGAGGCGTGCCCAGTATGCCCTGGCCTTGGCAAAGAGGCAACGCATAGCACATACACTGACACAGTAGGGACCCAGGGAATGACACCTCTCTCTGACTCGCACATACAGTGAAAGGGATGCTAAACATGACACTACCTGTGCTCAACCATGTATAGGGAGTGTACTATGTGCATCTGACATAGGGAGCCCTCCAGCACCATTCTCAATACTGGCACACCCAGAAGGTAAGCCACTCTCCTTACAAATTACCGAATGGAGTAGTATGTGTTGTTACTTGTATCTATGGTTTGGATGTTAGCATGCAAGGGAATTGGGTGGCTGAATGGGATGCCAGCAGATAGTAGACACCTATAGTGGCAGCATGAGATATGTAACAAATACTGGTGTCATCATAGTAGCCAGTACTACACATGGTGACAAAACCCACTGCAGGAAATGTGCTGGGCCACACGTGTGTCCATATGACACACACACATGCCAGTCCGGGAGGTTCACATACCCAACAACAGTCTCAGCCAGCAGGACAAGTGTAAACAAACACAAACAAAGGCTGTGCTAAGGTCTCTGAATGATGCCTATGGGTAACCTCCCTACACAGACAGACTACATCAGGTCAGGTAGTGGGATGTTAGTTCTGAAGGGTAGGAAGTCAAAAACTAATATGTAGGTCAATCAAACCTAAGAGCTGTAGTACACTGATATGCCTCTAGTCAGCATGAGTACCTGACATACCAGTACAGTCATAGCAAATGTGTAAAAGTGTCAGGTGTGCCCCCACAATCCTATATAGAAATGTAGAAACAGTCAGGTGTGCCCCCCCAATTCTGTGTAGACATGTAGAAACAGTCAGATGTGCCCCCCCCCAATCCTATGTAGAAATGTAGAAACAGTCAGGTGTTCCCCACAATCCTGTGTTGAAATGCAGAAAAAGGTGTGCCCCCCAATCCTATGTAGAAACAGTCAGGTGTGCCCCCCAATCCTATGTAGAAATGTAGTAACAGTCAGGTGTGCCCTCCCCCCCAATACTGTGCAGAAATGTAGAAACAGTCAGGTGTGCCCCCCACCAATCATGTGTAGAAATGTAGAAACAGTCAGGTGTGCCCCCCCAGTCCTACGTAAAAATGTAGTAACAGTCAGGTGTGCCCCCCCAACATTCCTATTTAGACATGGAATAACAGTCTGGTGTGCCCCCCCTAATCTGATGCGCACATTGTAACAGTCAGGTGTGCCCCCCCCCAAATCCTATGTAGAAATGTAGTAACAGTCAGGTGTGCCCCGCCTCCAATCCGATGAAGACATGTAGCAACATGTATGTGTAGGTATAATACCAGTGGAGCACAGATGACCTGAGGTGGCCAAGGTAGCATGATAGATTTTAGCATGTGTACAATATGCAGGTATGCGTGTGTTAGGTTGGTGTGTGTTTCATATTGTGTGAGAGTGGTCAGTATGTATGCATTTTGAGGTTTGACCTGGTGGCCACTGCCCACTATTGCCGATGACAGGGCCAAGTCCTCGCAACTGCAATTCCAAAGACAATTCTCCCCAGTATAACACATGCTGGCAGCAAGTCATTGTAAATGTATGGTTTTAATATGTGTCACAATCTGAAAGATGGACATGGCATGACTGTTGGACTAGATATACAAGCAGTACACAGGGAAAAGTACCCCAGACATATAGTATATAATGTGTAAACATGAAATGGACACACCCTTGGAATTGTACATACAGGTATGCATCACATTATCTGGGCTTGTAGTAGGGAATACCAATGTCATCTGGCCGAACACTTGCAGATCACAAAGGTGATAGGACTGATGTGTTGGGAAATGGCTGATTTCCCTGCACAAGCCAGCATAACTAGAATGCCCCATGCATATTTGTGAGTCATATGCAAGTAGTGTCCATAGCGCACATGCACCCAGCCCACCCAAACACCACCCACAGGTACCTCTCTGGTCTTATCCCTGCTGTTGGGAATGGGTACAATATGACCACCACATGTGTAAGGCAATAGCGAAAGAATGCAGCATGCAGTGCAGGTGTCCCATGCAGGTGTGTCCCTAGCTGTAAGTAGCACCCTGCCAGCATCCACACCACCTGATCAATACTGATAGAAAGTATTGGCATGAACACCAAGCACACCTACCCTGTCACCCGAGGGGAATATACTTTATGGCAGTCTGGGACTGTAGGATGGACAGAATGCAACGGCCTGCTACAGCTGGCCTGCCTCACCACCAAATGGCCTACAGGCCTCTGCCAAAGGCCTGTGTCTCACCTGTACTGCTGTTTTTAATTTCTCCAAGTCTTTTGAGTTTCTAATATCATGACAGGAATGGACCCCATTCCTAAGTCAAAGTACAATAAGTACGATTAAAGTTCATGAAATTAGTATTGTTTCACTCTTTGATGTTAGCCAAAAGTGCTCTTCGCAGCACCCGCAATGTGCCCAGTAATGACTCCTTCTGCAATTTGTATGGTGTTACATGAATTGGTAACATATCTAAATACGATTGTAAATTCTTTTTTATAAGACCAGTTGCTCCTACTACTATTGGAACTGTCTGGGTATCTTTCTTCCACATTGCTCTTGTTTCTGCCTGCAGATCGAGATATTTTATGACTTTGTCTCTCTATATACGCAAGACACTGTAGTCACTAAGTGTGATGATTTCAATGATTAATGCTACTTTTGTCTTTTTTTTCTTGGACCACTATATCCAGTTTTCTAGCATCTATCTTTTTGACTGTTGGTATTGGGTGATCCCATGTGATATAAACTTCATAATTTTCTATGATTCTCTGTGGCTCATGTTTCCAGTGTTTTTCAGCCACTTTGATACCATAATGTTTGCACAATCTCCAGTGTAACAATCTCGCCACATTATTATGCCATTCAGTATACAGTCCCTCTGCCATGAGAGAGTCACAACCAGTGATAAAGTGTGTGACTGTTTCCAATTCGGTTCTACAAAACCTGCATATGTCTGTTTCTCCCACATGTTCAATAGAATTAGTAAACCAGCATGTATGTAGCCCACTGTCTTGGGCTGACAATAATAACCTTTCATTTCTTGATGTAAATTCACCTCTACTTAACCATTCTTGTGTTCTTTCTTGATCAACATGAGGCTCTTCCAGAAGTTTTCTATACTTGCAACTATATTTATGTTTTTTTTCACATTTCTTGCATTTCTCACCTGGTCCTACACCTTATATTCTTTCTTTTGTTTTTTAGCACATTCATTTGCTGTCTGGTTTTTATCCACTTCTGGTTTGATTTAAATTCCAGCTTGACGTTGATATGCTTCTGCTAAATTAAGCGGAGATGTCATCTTAGATTTATTCTCCTCATGTTTCAAAACTTTCACCACATTTGGATCTTATGAGGTCAGTAAATATGTGTGGAGTCCCATGATTGCAGATCTATACATGTAATTAATTTAAAGGAGGCCCATCCCTTCTTCAGAACGGGGAATATATAATCTTGGTATACACTGATTTTTATAAATCATTTGGTGAGCATGAAGCATCCTTCTTGTTTTAATATCCAATCTATCCAACACTTTTTGGGGCCAGTCAATCACTCCAAAACTATAAGTTAGGACAGGAAGAGCAAATTGATTTATAGCTTGGATCTTGTTCCTAGGTGTCAATGCTGTTTTCATGATTAATTAAAGTACTCCTTACTAAGCTTTATTTGCATTTGTTCATGTTTTATTGCTGATCCTTCATCAATTCCCAAGTATTTATACCCCCCTCTTGCTCCTCCGATGTATGTTATGTCATGGATACCCAAATAACAACATAACACACTCCACATAAGCCATATGCAAGGCCATGTGGACAAACCAGAGTAACATGTCCATCATGTCCAACTGCATGAACTGTGGACCAACACCAAAACACAGCTGTGATGAGGTGATAACTATAGGGAAAGTATCAGAGAATGTATACATAATGTATGGAAGAGGATATAATAATACAGGGGGGGGTGGGAGCATGGGCAGCATGGAATGTGCAAGGTCCGACACACAGCCGTGTGCACATGCTATCCCTGGCTGCAAACACAAATATGGGTGGCTACAAACCTGCCCGTACACCACAATAGGGGTAATGTCCTGACATATGACCCCTGCCTCTGGGTTACCTGTGTGAATCTGTACAGCTGTGAGGTATTGCCACAGCAAAATAAGGCCATACTGTCATGTCGATGGATGTAAAAGTATGGGATCCTCTGCCAGCACTGTACCAAGGTGCTGAACTGGATACAAAGACCCAGAAGCAAGTGTCTGCAGCTCCCCCTCCAGAATGGCATAACACTCCATGAATATGTAGGCGTTTGACCACAATACTGGAAACAGCTGCATTCACCCTGTGTTCCCCAGGACATCACTGTGAGCAAAAATGTCCACCTGACAGTACTTGAGGACATAAAACATCACAGTGTATAACAGTACATATGTCTGAATATCTCTGCTAACACCAGTACCATGTATTAGAAGCAATACAGACACAATCACCTACAGTACACACTATCCCTTGTACAGTTTGACCCCATATTACCAACTGATCTACAGATATCCTGCAGAAACAGTTTTTTACCTGTAGGTGTAGAACACAACGGTCTGCACTGGAGTAAAAACTACCTGGAATGGATCCACACATTCAATACAGAAGGGCATGCTCACACACTTACAGAAATGAAGGCAATGTCAGACAACAACATACTGAAAGGTCATATTGGGCATACTCACACACTTACAGAAATAAAGGCAATGTCTGCCAACAACAGTGGACCATACATATCCAACAGTTGCAGATATTAGAGCATACACTCCTCAGTATGCACCAGTCATGCTTTGCACACACATTGGATAGGAATACACACATATATCCAAGGACAACATACTATAATATGCCAAAAGTACACATACATAGATGTGTGGAAGAGAGTGACAGTGGCAAAGGGCCTTCCATCATGAGGCCTGTCCCACCCAGCACACAGCCAAATGGCTACAACCACATGATGTGAAACTGTCATTCACTGTAGAAATTAGCCACTGGTATCCCTCAGCATTACAGACTCTGTGGTACAAGTGCTATCTGTGCAACATGACTGTACAAGGCAGTAGTCATCTAGCTGTTGTATACACGTACCTGCGGAATATAAACCTGCATGTGCCTGAGTGTGGTGTGTCTACCTCTAGATTAATGGGTTACGGGCCATGCACACACACAGCCCTCCCCATAGCCCTACTCTGACAAGCCTGCTGATGTCATTTACTTTGAAATACACCTTTGGGAAAGGGGGTAGCCCAGTAATCTCTGTGATGTGTCCTATAACTGTGTAATGCTGTAGTGTGATAAATTAGTTAGGTAGGAGTTCTAATCCCAGACATGGCAACTGTGTGTGTATGTGTGTGTGTCTCTGTGTAGGGATCAATGCTTTTTATGCTAGTCACACCCACTACAATTCAAATGCCCTACTTTGGCAAGGCTGCTGATGTCATTCACTTTGAAATACACCTTTGGGAAATAAGTAGCCCAGTGATCTCTGTGGCGCGTCCTATAACTGCATAATACTGCAGTGTGATAAACTAGTTAGGTAGGAGTTCTAATCCCAGACATGGCAAGTGTGTGCATCTCTGCCTGTGTAGGGAATAATGCTTTTTAGACTAGTCACACTCATTACAATTCAAATGCCCTACTTTGGCAAGCCTGCTGATGTCATTCACTGTTACATACACCTTTGGGAAACAAGTAGCCCAGTAATCTCCGTGATGCATCCTATAACAGCGTAATGCTGTAGTGTGATATAGTACTTTGGTAGGGGTTCTATTCCCGCACTTAGCAAGTATGGATATTTGTGTGTGTTCTTTGTCTGTGCAGGGAGCGATGCTATTTAGGCTAGTCACACTCACTACAATTCAAATGCCCTACTTTGGCAAGCCTGCTGATGTCATTCCCAGTGAAATACACCTTTGGGAAAAAGTACTCCAGTAATCTCGATGGCGCATCCTATAACTGCATAATGCTGTAGTGTAATAAGTTAATTAGATAGGAGTTCTAATCCCAGACATGGCAAGTGTGTGTGTGTCTCTCTGTGTCTGTGTTTGTCATTTGTGTCCTGTGTGGAGGTGGCTGTGAGTGTGTAACGACTGGACTCATTGTGGAGTGGGTTTTGCAAATTTCTTATATGGTGTCCCTATTATATGTCACAATGCCCACCTTACAAGGATAACAGATGTGAAATAGCCAAGAGGCTGGGGTGCCAATCCATATACCTACATATGAAATCAAAGCCTGGCAAACAAAGTTAGCAACCTTTGTATTATCCAGAGAACACTTTCAACCCATGCCTCATACACAAACAAACTTGCCTAGGCAACAACTGCTATGTTAGTAGTACCCTGCATATTGCCCACAGATAGTAACCATGGTGTGATTGCAGTGGACTACAGAGGGCATGGCACCCTGTTCATCAGTACAATAGGCACGTACATGCAGACAGTGTGCCTACACTATGTTCCCCACTGGATGTCTGCAACACCTGTGTTGCCATCAAATGTGACCCACAAAGGACATACCTTGCCTTAAATACATGCCCTGTATGGACAGATGCCACTGACACCAGGGAATACCTGTATCATGCTACCAATGTAGGTGCAGAGTCAACCTGCTGTCCATTACCAGTTCCCACCACATGAGGCTAGGACTGGCACATCTGATGATAGCAATCTGTGTACACAACATGGGCCATACACCCCAGGTACAGTTCCACATGTCACTGTACATGCATGTGGGACATGTGCACATCCCAGACAGCATCCATGTCATAGACTAAAGAACACATACATGGCAATCATTGCACAGCAATGGCCACACACAATAGTTACCCAGATGACTGGACACTGAATAAAATACCCACCTGTTTGGGCCAATCCAGACACTACACCCCTGAGCCACACTGCAGACCATTGTCATGTGGCCTGATGCCAAGGTAAACCCTTCAGCTAACCTTCTATAGCCTTCTGGCACAGTCAAACACTACACACCCATGAAGCATTGCACGCATGCATGTTAGTACTGGCACCCTGTGTCTGTGTGTGTGGTGTATGATGCTTTTGACCACATTCTCACTCACTACAACTCCCATTGGCATACTGAAGCATGCTGTCTGATGTCAGACACCTTCACATACCCTTTGCCCATATAACCTCCGGATAACGCCTGTGGTGCATGTGATACATGCACATTACTGTATTGTGGCAAACTAACTAGTTAGGAAGTGTATTCCTGGCCCTGTCACATGTGTCAATGTATGTGAGTCCCTGAGAGGGTGTGGCTGTGTTGACGCTGACACCTGTTAATGTGGAAAGGCACGTGCACTACACCTACCATATTGCTGCCATATCACTGTTGCAGATGTCACTCACTATCACATATATGTTTGGACAGTTTGTCAACATGTAATAGCAATACATAGTTTGTTGGGGGTTTGAAACCCTTTACTGGTAGGTGTGTGACACAAACATGCTTAAGTTTTACTCTCCCACCCCCTACCTGACTTATGTTGTCTCTGTCTGTCTGTCTCTCTCACTCCCTCTCTGGTGGATGTGGAGAACTACACCTGCTTTGCTTAGGCAGCAGCTTGTGTTTTGTAAGTAATGCTCATGATCAGCTCTTAGCCTCTGCATGAATTGCAGCCATCCTCTAGCTGACTGCATGTGGAATAGCTGTGGTAACATTCCCATAGGCAATTGCATGGAAACACACTCCAATATCTAGGAACATCATGTTGGTGTTGGGCCTTTTCCTTCACTGTGAGCAGGTGTTTGGCAAATAGCATCACAGATGGATTTGAGATTTACCTCTAACAACATACACTATGGAAAAAAGCCAACATGCAGGAGGGGATGTACCTGACATGACTACAGAATGCAAGTGTTGCTATTCTACATTTGGAGTAGGGATGTACCTGACATGACTACAGAATGCAAGTGTTGCTATTCTACATTTGGAGTATTGTTGGTTTAACAGGGTGTGTGTGGATATGGCTGGTCTACATGTTTTAATACCTGTCATGACAGTGCTATGTTTTTGAGGAAACTCCCATTTGTAAGGTAATCTGCAGACTTGGCAGTGTGTGGTGCCTTTTGCTTCTTGTGTTACTAACAGAACTATCTGAGAACTGCAGAATCATAGTGTGAGGATTGCAGTCAGTACATGGTGACAGTCATGAGATTTACTGACTTCATATCCCTCATAGGACATATATCACAACAAACCCTGTTATAACAGTAAATGTATGAGGTTATCACAATAACATGTTAATACTGGCCCTGTTTTTGTGCCTCCAGCCACACCTCTGTCAATCTTTGTACATATGTCATGCAGTAAAAGGTGCATATGTTCTGTACAACATTATTCATTGACATCATATCTGATAAGCTAGTGAGGTATCAGACTGCTACACATGCTATGTATAGTAGGGGTTATATTTGAGGACATAACCTGGGCATTCTGTGATTGTGTGTACAGTACTGAGGTCTGTGTACTTATGGTGATTGTCGACAGTATGTGTATTGTGAATATATACCTTGGCCTGTGTACAGACTGTGGAAAATGTCATTGTTCTTGGTCCTGTTCTATCTGATGTTACATGCTGCTCCAGTGAATGGTACCCTCTCGGCTTACATGTTTGTAGGGCCAAACACACACATGTCCCATACCACAGACAGGCATCGGACCACACTGTGCAGTGGACCAGTTTATGTAGGGTTAGTGTGTGAGTGGCACATATGAGGATAGTGTTGATCAGACAGTCCATATACTGTAATATTATGCTAACTTAACAAATGTGGCTGTTGCTGTGTTCACATTGGTTGTGGGTATGCACTTTCACACAGGTGTCTTTTACTCTGTGCTGTGACATGCCTGTAGAGCCTGCTATATTTGCAGGTACATATGTATTCCCCCATAAGAAATGTAGGCCAGTGTTGTGGCAATCTGCCTGTAGTTTGCACAGTGCTTTGTTATATGCCTAGCAGCTTAGTGTACTTACCCAGTGTGATGTTATGTCGAGGTATTTGTTAGATATACTGCTGCTGGGCCTTCATAACTGTCATGTATTTCTGACAAAGCAATGAGATGCTGTACAGATGTATGTCACAAACTAGTGGGTAGTATGTGGCCATGTGACCTCTGCACCAGTGGTTATTATGTGTCAGGACAGACAGGAGTGTGTGAATGCATAACCTATGTAGGCATATGTATTCCAGTATTTACGTGATATACCCATCTACATGGTTGTTAACATCCACATTGTCAGGTTTGGTCCACAAGTCTTGCACTAAGGGGTTCTGAGTATACCTCTGGACTGACCAGAGTGTGTCAGACTGTCCACATTTATTGGCCATATCTCTGCTGTAGTCCACAGGATCATTACTGTGCTAGCAGTGGTACTGTACTATGATGTCCTTAGGATGTCTGTCAGTAGCCAATGGTGCATATGTTAAAAGCAAATGGGACCTCCCACACACAACAGGTCTGTTAAGACAACCCCTATTACAGTATTAACAGTCTACATATATACCTGCAATACATACCTGACATCCCCTTGCACTAAGAGGTTGGGACTATTGGAGCTGAGGTAGGACTCCACTCCATGTTCTGGACATATGGTGAGAATATATATATATATATATATATATATATATATATATATATATATATATATATATATATATAAAACTATCCATATATCTATAAAGATAAATACACATATTCATAACAACATACATAGATGGATATATATATTGTTGTTGTATCTTTCGGCTTTTCCTGGTTAGGGGTCGCCACAGTGGAACTCCAATCCACTAATGACTGACAGTAGATTTTTAAGTACTGAGTTGCCAGCCCTGATGCACAACCTTCAACGAAGGTAGGCCCATTCACGCATGTCTCCACAGAGAAGACGCGTTAGCTGAGAATCGAACAAGACAACATCTTACTGTGAGGCGACAACGCTACCGCAACACCACCACCGCAGCATTGATGGAGATATATATATATATATATATATATATATATATATATATATATATATATATATACGTATAAACACTCAAAGATATACATATACACAGCAATATATGTCTACACATATACAGATATAGATACATATGAACATATACTTATGGATATCTACATATATATTAACAATAATTGGTGTATCAGAATAGATATGTATGCACATATAGTTATAGATATCTACATATATATTTACATAAATAGGCGTATCTGTACACATAGATGTGCATACATATATAGCTATATATATATATATATATATATATATATATATATATATATATATATATATACACAAAGAGATCTACATATGGCCATATATATGATGCACTCTACAGATGTGTATACAGACATATGTATGAATATAAATTTGTATGTAAATGTAGACATATATCAACATATGTATATGTATATATCCATAGTCCTGTCATGTGCAAAAATCACGGTTGTGTATACCTTCCCAGATGTATCTCACCGTATGTATATGATATGTGTACATTGTGATAAAACAACAAATGTGATGCAACAGTCATATTAATAACAAGTAGTACACAATTGTGGAAGTAAATGCAATTGTTCAGTACTAATCAATATGTGTATTGACAGATATATTGGAAAAACAACAGCTGTCATTACAGTGGTCATGGTGTAGTGGTTAAGTGCTATGACTATAGTGTATAGGGTCCTGGTGTCAAGATCTACAAGGGCTGTTCATTTTGTTACTGGGCAGAACAAGGGCTGTCAGATGCAGAGTGGTTAAGGCAGTTTTGAACATCTTTAAGCGGGCTTGCACAGGTTTGCACGAAGCTAAGCAGTACTAAGCTATGGGTAAACATACGGGGCTTACACAGTGTAGGCTTAGCTTACCAGTGCGCAAATCAGCTTAGCTGTTATATTAGAGCAATGTTGATTCCTGCTAAGCATGGCTTAGCCCTGGTAACCAGTTCTCACCACCCAGTCTAATAACATAGCAGGATAATGACATCTGTAATACGTGTATGTAATGCCATGTACAATACATGCGCCTATGTGCTGTCAGTACAGTAGCAAGGGGTGCGAGTGTCATGTCTGGGACACACAAGTATATGAGGCCTGTACAGCACTGTTATCCATGTGAATGTGTTACATACAGGGGTAGTAGCCCAGGGTATGTGCTGTCACACTGGCATGTTGTGTATCATGGTGGTACTACCGTTGACAGTACTTTCCCAGGCAAGAGCATAGTGCTAAATGTAGTACTGACAACAGGCACACCTGTAGGTATAGCTGGACTCTGAGGCCTCCCTGTTGTGTCCCTGGTGTGTGAGCTGTGTCACAGTATATATCCCGAATGTAACTGTAGACTACCACCTGTACAGCACATTAGTGAGGGCTTCCAACATGTAGTTATGGCATACATGTTGCCATCAAATGTCTGTCACCACATTCATCCTACTGCATAGCTACTTGCCAAGCTGATTACTGTCAGTCCCTGTACAGATGTGCAGATGGCAGGTATCCAGCTGGGATATGTACAGGCAACCTATGCCTGACTGACACTTACATGTCTGCCAGCTGTGTAAGAACTGGCACATATAGGAGACAACACCCTGTACACACCACATGCCATGGGTACCTCCACTACACTATCACAGTCAACAGAACATGCTTAGGTGCAAGTCTCCATCACAGACACTAACCATGTGTTGTAATACATGCTGCATACATGTCATCTTGATCACCTTAGTGGCCATGTGCAGGAGGAACACAGAGGATTGGCTGATGCATGTCACTCTCACCCTGAGGGTCACCACAGTGATGTCTGTCAATACATTGCCTGCTGCCACATGGCAGGTGGCAGGATAGCACTGTACACACATCCCCTACACAACCCATATCTGCATGGACAATAGCTAGGTACACAGCTATGACTACCTGCAGCAAAGCACCCAAGTACTGACACATGTGTACATGTGCATTACTGAGGATAGCAGTGTCTGTGTGTTAGTACACCTGTACTTGGTAATTCCATGAGGGCCTTCCCAACCACCACAACACCCATCACCATAGTCAGTTGTGGCTGCTGCTGTATGGGACATTGCATGTACTCTGTTATGCTCCTCTCACTGCCGGCTACATGAGCCTTGCAAACCAGTAAATTTAAGAAGCAAGTGAAATCGAACAAAGATGTCAGGTAAATACACAAAAAGCCAAGGAAGTACGAATTGAAGTTGTAGTAGTGTTCTAAATGCAGGTTTATTTCTTTCTCAAACAACAACATACGTTTTCGCTACTGTCCAACAGTAGCTTCATCAGAGAAACTGACAGGCGAAAAGCGCCAAGAATTTAAAACTTAATGTGACGTGGGTACATTACATGAGCCTTGCAGTACCAGCACAACAGTGTTGTACAAGTGGGTTGATAGGCATGGGATACCCATTGAGTTCTGGCAAGTTTGTGCATGTGTGCATGTCTGTATATCTGTAGGGTACAGCATTCCGAGGCCACATACTCCTATTACAATACCCAGTGCCACACAGTAGTACAGATAGTGTTGTTGCTGCCCATAGGTGATTCATGACAATACAACACCCTACTATGACTGTGGCATGTGCATTAGATGCATATCTCTGTAGTACCACTGTTGGGATATACAATGGGTTGTATCCCAGTCATGGGCAATGTATGATGGTGGGTATGTCAGAGTGTCATCATGGGTTTCAGAGAGTACAATATCCACTGGGGCATGTGGGTGCTGTGTTCATTGTCATTAGACAAAGGTACACCCAGTATATGTCCCATGTACCACTTTATGGTGACCACTGTCACCATCAACCATACAGGTAACTGATACCACAATCCAGCCCAGTTATGCATGTGCTGTGTGCAGCCTACCTGTAACACATTGGACACATGGTCAAGTTAGTTAACAGCGATAAGCCCAGGTCTCTCAGACGTGTGTCTGCCTGTTATGTGTCTCTTAATGTGTATATGATGGTATGTCACACTATGTATTGTCCATATACAACCAATACATCCCCCATTAGCATACTGTACATGTCTGAGGATGTTCTGCATATAACATGTAACCTGGAACACACCTCACCTTAAACGCTGTGTGGTGTGTGCAATGAAAGCCACACACTTCAGTAGCACTACATACCTAGATAGGGATGTAGTCCCAGTGTTGCCAAGTAAGAGTGTGCGTATATGTGGATGGGTCTACATCAGGTTGCAGATTATACATGTCCCCGTGGGTCACCTGTCCATGTAGCACAAGCAATAACTGTTATATAAACCTGTGACATGTGTTCAACTGTACCCCAGATATGTCACAGCCATGGTGTCACTACAGCGCTATACCCCATTGTGGAATATGACTGCAGACCATACTCCTGCTGACACATGTACACCTACAACACAAATGGACAACATTATGGAGACCACAATCAACCAGTGTTACAAACAGCTATAATACATCATTGATGGATGGCTACACTACCTGACATGTATGCATTAAACTTTACTCCAGACAACATGTTACACTGCAGTACTTTGGTACACTGTAGTACAGTCACCATGTGCATCAAAACCATATTAGCCTGTCCCTACATAGATGTTATGGATGACAGGGATGTGGCACAGGTATCATCATATGCCCAGGGTGTGTTGTTGGTTTGCCAAAGGCTGAGTGTGGGCCATACACTTGACACCATGTGTGTGGGTGAGGGTTGTAATGAGGTGAACTGGGCATGGTGATGTGGTATGGGGTTGCCCTAGGTGTGTTTGTATAGTGTATGGGTATGCATGCACACAGTTCTGCCATGTGGCTCCCCTATACAGGTGTTTATGGACAGCTGCAGACCATACCTGTCAAGGTGTGCAATTCACTGTCTCTGGCCATGGACACATGGACTGTGCCTGCCAGGGATTCCATGGGCACGTCTTGGTATAGCTCGTGGCCTGCTGTGGTGTGGTGTGGACAGTGCCCCTCCACAGAGCTGCGGCTGGTACTGCCACTACGGGAGCACCTTGATGTCCTAGCATGTCCACTTTGACCGACAGCTGTTGCTATTGCTGGCCTACATCCACGCATCCGTTGCCACACTCTCACCACATGTTCAAGCACGGACAAACTACGGTCGATGAGAGCCATCATCTCGTAAGACCATCTATCCATGAGCTTGGTATAAGCACAGATGGCTCCAGACAGTTCACCGAAGTTGTTGCTTGCAGATGTGAGAGCAGCCCTCTGCAGCCTCAGGCCCTGTCTGGTGTAATGTTCCATATGTGCCTGCACCACCATGACAGACTGAAGCATGCACCTGGTGGTGCCAGTTGTGGCACATCTGCCAGGGGCATGATGACCACTGGCCCTACCATGAGTGCCCTGGGACATCTGCCTATGTGGTGCCCTGCCGGACATCTGACTATGCCTGCTGTGACCAGACACAGTAGTCATGGATACCACACTCGCCTGTGCACTGCCACCAAATGCCAGCTGTCCCTCTGCTATGGCCACTGGTGATGAAGTATGTATAGGCACTGAAACTGTGTGCAGGGTTAGGGTGGCTAAAAGGGGGATGTCAAATGATGGCGCTGTTTCAGCCCCTGACAACCCCCACCTGTGCCTCAACAGTGCTATCATTATCTTGTGTGTCTGTATGGACACCAACATCAGATTACATGCAGGAGGGACCCTGACTCACCTCACCACCTGTGAGGGAAAACAAGAAAAGCACTTTAAAACCTATACAGCATTGCATAACAGTACACACATACACACACACACATACACACACACACTATTAACACAGCACATGCATCACACACATACACACACCAGGAATACTTGTCATGTATGTAATCACAGGACAGCTAATAGTATAATAAGGTCTGTAGCATGGAACATGCATTGGGAGGGAAGGTAGACACCACACATCACCTTAATACCTACCTGTCCATGACTTTACAGAAAGTTCCATGTTTATTCCCATGCATTCTCCATCCTGCAACACACTTGGTAACATACACTCATTAATACCACTCATTAACATATCATTCCTCTAAATGCCTAGACAAGTGATCACAACACAAGACCTGTTACTCCATTACCTCCCTGACCTGAGTTGAGTGGTTTTACATGGCCTTATTGCTGTCATTCAGTGTTCACCCTGTGTATGTTTGGACATTGTGAGCATGGCCACTATATGTGAGGGGGTACTATCTTCACTCCATAATATCACTCACTGAAGTGTCATGTGTACGTATTGCTCAGTACATGCCAGATATGCTGCTCAATCAACCTATCATGTGACAATTATAATATATGGATACACTCCCTGGTGTTGTCTAATAATTCCCCAATGCATCTGTAGTGCTGCATACATGGGTTGTCAGTCACCCCTCTGCTGAATGCGATATTAAGGGTATATCTGGTGTTTACCTTCCCTCCCAATGCATGTTCCATGCTACAGACCTTATTATACTATCAGCTGTCCTGTGATTACATACATGACAAGTATTCCTGGTGTGTCATGTGTCAGTCCATGTCCATGTACTGGACGGTCCAAAAGGGAAGTACTGTTGCATGAACAACCCAACAACCACACATATGCATACATGGACACCCACACAAACACACACACATGGACACATGCATCTTACACGCATCAACCTCCCTCCACTTTACCAGAGTGACCCTACAGACAAAATAACCACCCACCGAGACACACACATACACACACACACACACAAACACACACACACACACACACACACACACACACACACACACACACACACACACACAGGTGAGGTTGCACAATGATAGTACACACAGTCCTCCTATTACCAATCTGTCAACATGCATAACATATGGTACACAACAGCATGCAGTGCAGCTATGGTCAATCCATGCTAGCAACAGTATACATGTGTGTGATACATGTGCTGTGTTAGTAGGTGATGCCCCTTCCCTTGGATACCACTGCACCCATGTACACAGTATTGCTGTGGACCTGTTCTGCACCCTGCCATGTACTGTGCACCAAACCTCACAGGTGTACACCACATTGCTGAATGTGTAGTACTGTGTCAGTTATGTCAGCTCTAATGCTCACAGCCTCTATGTTTTTCAGCAGCACATAGCTGGGATGATATGTGGACAGATGTCATTTGCGAATGCCTGATGTCTGGTTTACAGATCTCAACATCAGTGGACCATGTATGACCAATCCAATACTATTACACCGACAACCATCGGAGCATACCTTTGCTATGAGGAGTGTACACACCTTTATTGAAATGACGCACCCTTGTTTGATCTGCCATGGGACCACATCATCGCATATATTAAAAGTACATGAGCCCGATATGTGACATATGTTCTGTACATTCATAAGCAGTGTCTACGGAATGTGTTAGATGTGTGGATGCTGACCACAATGCATACACTCCGTGTGTGCATATGTGTGCACACCCTTATCATGATGGCTTGTTGCACCTATTGTTATGTGGACTACTGCAGTCAGTACTCCTGGCAGGGTTATACTAGCATGGGCCATCTGCATTTGCCAGTGTATGTTCAGTCTGCCCTACACATGCCCCCCAAATCTGCATGATTGCAAGGTCTACCCATGTGCACATCCCTTGGTGTTCACACACTGCCATCACTATTGTTGTGGGGGTAGGGTTATGTCTGTCACAGTTCCTGAACCTGACTGTGCAGATACAGCCAGTCTTAGCATCCTTAGGATCCCTGCTGCTGTGCACTGGTGTGTCATGCTGACAACCCCTCCTCATCTTCAGACTTTTTGCAGATGCTTGACAAGTAAGATCTACACATGTGTGTCAGTTTGCAGTGTCCCATACATTGAACACCACATGTTACAGCCTTGTCCCAGCTGATAATGTGGACCACAGTAATATGTTATGCCATAGTGTAACTCTGTAGCAGTTGCAATTGTACTACTGGTATATGCACTGTTGTTGCACTGTATACAGGTGATGTTTCACACATGTCCCTACTGTAGGTCATGTCTCCCACCATTATGTTACTCCCTGTGGACACATTCCACAATGACAGGAAGTTAATTATCTTGCAGGTGACTGACATACCCTTCTAATACCCCATCAATGTCACCACTGTGATGCCGTGCATTTACAGCAACAATATGTACACATGTACAGCATGCATTCTGGGTATGTGTGTTAGATATGTGCATGGAATATACCATAGCCATTACATGCCTGGTGTATTGGCAAGCATCAACATAAACCATACTTGGTGGTATACCGGAGGGACCTACAAAAGAGGGTGAGAGATGTGAAGTCAGTCGCCACACCTGTGGCATTGCAACAGGGTGGGTGCAGCATTACAGTACTTTAACAGTACATGTCCACAATTCTACCATGTATGCACATCTGTTTATCAGTACTATGCAGCAACAAACTATATCTATGAAATGTCAGATATGCATGATCTACCTGTACAGATGCAGATGCATATGCAACAGTGGTCTACTGATATGCCCTGTGGCCTTACCTGCATGCTGCTCAGATGGCGTGAGAGTAGCACCCACCTCCACAATGGTGTCTGGTAGGTGTTGGCTATGGGAGCAGGCAAGTGCCACGAAGCTGGCAAGGAGCCCTCAGCACATGTCGGAGAATGGATGGCATGCCACCCCATTGCGAGGTGATCCCCCCAGACTGCAGCAGCATGCCGATGGGCATTGCAAAGCAGGTCAGAACAATGATGTCGGACCTGCTCATAACTGTGGTTGTGCAGTCTGACATCATTGACCCTGTGGACTAGGTCATTCCACTGGGTGGTCCGCTCCTGCTGCTCATGTGCAGCCCAGCCAATCTGGACAGGGTAGTGCTGGATTAGGTGGTTTAGCACTATTTCATTCTCAGCAGCTGAGTAAGATAGGAGCCGTCCATGTGACATCTTGCCTGAAAGACATAAAGATGGAAACAGGTCTGAGCAACTCATACAGCAAGGTTACCACAGTTCTTATTACAGATCTCTGTCACCCCCCCCACCATATCAGTGACAACAAACTGTACACACACCTCAACAGGTATGGCTACAGCTTACCTACCAGTGGGACAGATATTGTATTGTACTACACTTTGTGCTATGTCTTTGTAGGCATGTTCCCTGTGTGGACACTATCATTGCTGGACTGTTACAGACTATCCACCTGCATGCCATTATCAGGGCCACTATGGTTCCCTATATGGCTGTGGTATGCTTGGTATGTGATTGCTGCACATCTGACATCCTGTGTTATTAGGGATATCTATGCATGCTATTGGACATGTTCTGGGATTGTGTTGACTATTACTACCCACATATGTTCTATAACAGTGGCACAATAGCATGTTTAGGGAATATGTACCAGCAGAACCACCTCTCCAAACTCATCTGCCCATGTTACCAGTCCACATCACATATTGGACCCACCCTGAGGCCTCCTTATGTACTGGTCCAGCACTACCTTCAGGTGGAATGAACTCAGGGGATGTTGTCCCTCATACACTGGGGGCATACACAGACATGATCTTGTCCCCCAAGGTCAGGTCCAGGGTCTGTTCCATAGAGGGCTCCACAGACACATGTGGCATGTGCTACATCACCTTGAGGCACCCAGTACATATTCACAGGGTCCACATGCTCCTCCTGCTCAGCCTCCAGGCCAGGAACCTTTGGAACATGGACTGCTGTTGTGAATAACAGTGGGATGGAGGCTTGTTCCAATTGTGTCCATATTGGGGCCCATGGGGCTTCCACATCACAGACCACACACACACCATCCAGGGTGTTTACCCAACACATGTGTCACATACCACCCCATAGGCTGTCCTCTAAATCTACCAACCCAGACCACCTCCACAACTATACCTGCCATACTTCCCCAAATTTCCATTCCCTACTTTACAGACAAGGACAATGTGGTCCCAACAAGGGATTCACATGTGACATACCTGTCCATGTTGCACACACTGACAGCTGTATATATCTGTGTGTATTGCTATGTGTGATATTCCCTCACACATAGCATGCAGCACTGTGGTGGAAATATAGGAGACATGTATTTACATACATACAATATGTGTGTGTGTGTGTGTGTGTGTGTGTGTGTGTGTGTGTGTGTGTGTGTGTGTGTGTGTGTGTGTGTGTGTGTGTGTGTGTTTGTATATATGTAGACATGTGCATATAGGTATATATCTATATATGTGTAGATATATATGATGTATATGTGTTTATATATATGTCTACATATGGGAATCTGTATATCTGTGGATATATATATATATATATATATATATATATATGTGTGTGTGTGTGTGTGTGTGTGTGTGTGTGTGTACACATATACATACCTATATATGGGGTACATTCAGACATCCGGTCCACAATCTCACAACACCTTCCTGCAGAGCCACACTGTTCTGCCTTGCTACAACACAGACAGGTACCACATATGGACACAGCCTAACATTAGGGGGCTATGTGTAGAGCCAGATTACAGGTAGCCCTATTACACATCTATGGCATTCCAGCATGCTACAATACAGGTTAACCTGAGTATCCTGCAAGTGATGGGCTGTGGAACCCACGTGTCCATCATTAATGCATTACTTCCACCATCAGCTATTGGCCACAGTAACATACATGCTTCCCATTACACAACACACACTATGATGGCTTACATCTCATCAGTCAGTGCTGCTTTGCACAGTTGACGGGTATGGCCCACTACCCACAGGGACAGACTCTACTGTCCTTAGCAGTTGTTCAGCTGAACATCATTACAACAACAACACCTGATGGCACATATAAATCATACCACATCATCTATCTCATTATTATGGACCAAGTACTACAGTCAATTACATGCATATATACTTCACATACCTGTTGTGGGAATTATGTGTCTTATGGATAGTTTGCTCATAGGTTCATAGGTTCATACTAGGCTATCTGCCCGAGGGCATTTATAAGCCTAGCCCATAGTTTTGTGGCTTACGCCACCCCTTTAGTTTGGAGAAACTATGCCCATTATTTTGCTGTGCCTCTGTCGAGCAGTGACACTGAGGTAACCCCTGGGGTGTATCTGCGATCTCCCATCCATTGGTCAAGATTCCTCTTGAACAAGGCCAGCGAGGTGCTCTGCCTCACATAAACCGGGATTTTGTTCCACAGCATAGGGAGTCTTTGGGTGATGAATCTATCCCTCCAGCACGTCCTATTAATAACTGTGTCGAGGTTTAAGTCTCCCGCCCTTGTGGCTCTGAGGGATCTAGATTTTTTGAGATGAAGCATGTTCATCAAATCTGGGTTTGACATGGCCTTGTATGTCAGGCATAGGTCACCTCTGAGCAAGCGGTAAGCAACTGAATATAACTGGAGTTCTTTCAGTCGGGCAGCATAAGACAGATTTTTGAGACCCTTTATCCTTTTGGTGAGGAACTTTTGTGGCCTCTCCAGCTGCTGTAAGTGTCGGGTCAGATACATTCCGAATGGGGCATTGTACTCGATCATTGGTCTGATGAGTGATGAGTATAGGGAGACTATGACTTCCCTTGATCTAGATGTGAATCCCTTCATGATAAGGTGGGCAATGTAGAAGGTCTTCCTAACTAATTTAACAATATGAGTGTCGAATGAAAGGCTACTGTCAACCTGGGTTCCCAGGTCCCTAATAACTACTTCTGTGTTCAGGGGATTGCCACCTATATGGTAGCTAGGGGTAACCTTATTTTTCCCGAAGGGTATGACTATGCATTTCTTGGCATTTAACTTTAGGCCATGGCTCTGGCACCAGTTATCCATTTCTGTGAGACCCTTCTGAAGGATATCTGTGTTGGATGTGTTTTCAACCACGGCCCAGTTTGCAGTCATCTGCAAACTTTGTCAGCCATAACCCTCCTGTGTTTGCTTGTACTTCAGAAAAGTAGATGCCAAACAAGAGTGGGCCAGGACTGAGCCCTGTGGGACACCACTTGTGACAGGCTTTGAGTCTGACATGGCGCCAGCAACTCTGACCCTGTGGGTTCTGTCACTCAGCCAGTTTGCAACCCATCTTGTAATGTATGGGTTTACATTTAAGTTGATGAGTTTTTCAATGATACCTGAGTGAGGTATTGTATCAAAAGCCTTCGCCATGTCTAGGTAGGCTGTATGGACTGCCTTTCCCTCGTCAATGGCCTTGGTGACTGTTTCAAAAAAGTCAACCAAGTTTAAAAGGCATGATCTGCCTTTGACAAAGCCAAACTGGGTTGGATCCAAAGTCTGCAAGTTCCTATGTCTTTATTTATGAGATCCATTATGATCCTCTCCATGGCTTTGCAGATAAGGCTTGTCAAGCTAATGGGATGGTAATTTCCAGGGTCGGTGGAGGCACCGCCTTTGTGGAGTGGGACCACAGTCGCTGCGCCACTCCTGGAGTGTATCCAGAGGTGAGACTAAGATTAAACAGCTGTCCTAACTGTGGGTTTAATTCCTCGTTGAGTTCATGGAGCACACAGCCGGGGACACCATCAGGTCCCATGGATGCTGTGTTCTTTGCCTTGGAGAGAGCAGTTCTCACCTGGGCGTTAGAGATGTTTGGGGCCGTACACTCATTTGGTATAGATATCTCTCCTTTAGGGGAGGGAGAAGTTTGCACTGAACCTGTCAGCCAGTATGTTGGCAATGTCTGTAGGATCAGTAATCTTCACATCATTTTGAACTAATTCTGAGCATATCTGGGAGTTTCCTCCTAGGTTTCTGACATAGCTAAAGAATGCCTTATGGTTGTCTTTAGAGTCCTTAGCTATTTTTTCTCAAAATTAGCTTTGGATGATTTTATGAGAGCTCTTAGCTTTTTACTTATAGTGATCAGCGGTGTCTTACCTTTTAAGGATTTTGCTCTATCTTGTAGTAGCTTTCTCCTTTTGTTGTAGAGTTTGTTTATGGCTGGGGTCCACCAGACTGGATGCTTGCCTTTGGTACAAAGAGTCTTTGTTTTGCTTGGGATTGCCTGATCCATGCAGCCCTGCAGGTGCTGGTAGAAGGCATTTGTAAGTGATTCAGCGGTTTGAGTAGTGTTAACCGCCGGCTCAGGGGCCTTAAAGGAGACCACACTAGTCTTTAGAAGTGTGAAGTCGGCTTTCGAGAAGTTCTTTACTGTGGTCTTGTTCGTTTCGGGTGGGGGCGGGATGAGGACCTCCAGCGAGATTAGTTTGTGATCAGATCTCACCAGTGTGGTGTATACTTCCGGCATTGAACATTGTGCTCCCATGTTCGTGATGATGAGATCAAGTATGTTTTCTCCTCTTGTGGGGATGGTGACTAGTTGTTCCATGGCATTTGAGTTTATGAATTCCAGGAACTTTTGGGCTAGAGTGTTTGGGCTTGAGTAGTGTTCCCAGTCTATATTAGGGTAGTTGAAGTCACCTAGTATGATGGTGTTTGGAGATACATTTATCCCCTCCAGTGTTTTCAGGAAGGCCATATGAGGTTCCTGAGTTTGTGAGGGTGGCCTGTAACATGCTACAAATTGCAGAGCAATCTTGCCTATGGTTAATTGCACCTGGATGGTTTCCGATGCATCGTGCGATGCCACCAATCTTGAGGTGTGGGTGTCCTTGATGAATATGGATACCCCTCCTCCTTTCTTGGTATTGTCCAGGTTTTGGGGCGGAGCATGATATGAGGTAAAACCTGATAGTGCTGGGGTGCTCTCAGGAGCCTTGAACCAGGTTTCTGTCACAGCACAGACATCGATGTTCTCCATACTGAGAAGGGCCTCGAGTGCGTGCATCTTGAGGTTGGGAATTCTGGCATTGAGCAGCATTACCCTTAGTTTTTTTTCTTTGTTTTGTTCTAGGGTGGTAGGTTTAGAATTTGAGCCTTGCCTTGCTGGATGGATTTTTTTTATTTTAGTTGTGTTTTCTTTTATTTTTTACCTTTCACTTATTCTCTCTCTCTCTCTCTCTCTCTCTCTCTCTCTATCTCAGTCTCTTTCCAGTAAATGGCTTGAGCTGCTTTGAATAGATTCCAGCATGGATTTTGTAGGTGATGCACATGATCAGGTGATGGCCTCTGCTCCAATCAGTGTCCTCCACTTGCTACCTACATGCAGCATGTGTAGTACTTCCAATTACCACTGTCATGGCAACCACTACTATAAATCCCTACATCATGTGGATGTGGTCCCTTTACCTTTCCTGTATGGTGGACATTCTTCCTGTCTGTGGGCACTAGTGTTACAGACAGCAGGTAGCAATACCTCTTACAAGAGAACTTGCACTCTCAGGCCAGCCACAAATTTGTATGAGGTTCCAGAACTACAGACAGAGAATGTGAGTAGTGTTGTTATATGCATTGCATAGCACCAGTGTTAGCTCTCAACTGTGGGCCTATCCACTTGATGGCCAGAGGTGTGCCTGTTATGTTTTGTCTGTCCACCACACAGGTCTTGTGTCAGATATATCACTGGCAGTGTGTGTGCTGAGTGCTACCAGTACATGGCTACATCCATTTGTGTTTCTAACTTCATATTCCTGACTTAGGGTATGTTTCAGACTACTCTAACACCAGTGACTTGCTTAGTGTATGATAACACTATTTCACATATGGGCCTGTGTTCCACCCTCTGTCCTCCACCTACATACCAGGCTTTGTCCATGTGACATGCTGTCAGGGGTTGTTATGTAGTGGGTTGTGAGTATGTCATGCTGCCATTCCTGCCATTATTCCACTCCTGTTGTGGCCCCCACACATATTGTGGGGTTGGGTCCATATATGTGTGGACTTCATCTACACAATACATGTGCTCCATTATGCACTCCAGAGGCCAGTGTATGTAACAGTGGTATATGACCCTGTATGCCAGTCTATGGGGGGATGCACCATAACTAACATAGGCTGTTACAACGTGTGGGGGTATCAGGGGTAAGCTGCCTTAAGGTATCTGCATGTACATTACCATACAATTCACCTTGGGTAAATGCAGGCCTACTGCTTTCTGCCATACAGACTGTTCTGTTTGTCAGTGTGATTGTGATGGTGTCAGTTAATACTTGTTATGTAACAGATACATCCCATTGTGTCAAATGAGGTCTTTACCCCCTAGGGATTGTGTACAGAGTGTAGATAGAGGCTGCTGGACTATACATCTGCATTACTTACTGTTGATTGATTGTTATCTTGTGGCCCAGCCTGTCTTTACTGTTATATTACTTGAAGGCCTTGGTCTGGACAGCAACATATGTAAACCTTTCCATAATACTGTGTTAATTTATCTGTTTGACAGTTGCATTAGTCTGTTTATACGTATGTCAGAGTCGAAACAGCTATATGACATGGCATATATAACTGTAATAGTACACAGATAAAGCTTTCCCATAAATGCAAACCTGTGTGTGGTACTATATCCTTTGACCTCTCTGTGGGTATATGTTGCAGGCAGCAATTGTCATTTGTATGGGTGACTCATACAGTGTCCAGTTGGTAAGATGGCAATTGCAGGCATAGTGGCTGTTCCACATTGTGTGCACCTTCTACATATGTATCTTCCTATACATATCTCTGTGTGTGTATGTGTAGATATATATATATATATATATATATATATATATATATATATATATATATATATATGTATATAGATATGTATATATATATATGTATCTGCATATATATATATATATATATATATATATATATATATTTATATATAGACATGTATATATATATATATATATATATATATATATATATATATATATATATATATATATATATATATGTATATATATATATATATATATTTATGTATCTGCATATGTGTGTCTGTGTATATGTATATTAGTAATGTTGATTGCTTCCACATTGTGCATTCCCTATGGTAGCCAGACTGTACTGCATATGTTCCTGATACCAGCCTGACATCATACAGGTGGGATGGAGTACTGTTAACATCTTGTGCTCATGTTGTGTCAGGTCCTGATTATGGGATTTGCAACAGTTGGTATTGTATTGCAGGGCAGACATGTTTGGCTATGTGGGGGGAATATCTATACGTACAAGACGTATGTTGCTTGGGCCCCCTCATCCCCATTAATGGTGCATGTGGACATATATGTTTTTCTTAAGTTCTCTTTTATATCTATAGATATATGTCTGTATATAACATATATAGATATATATTTATGCTTACATATATATATATATATATATATATATATAGATAGATATATATATATATAGATATATATATATATATATATATATATATATATATATATATATATATATATATTGCTGTATCTATCTATCTATATATATATATATATATATATATATATATATATATATAGAGACATATATCTATAGATGTATGCATGTGTATATATATATATATATATATATATATATATATATATATATATATAGATATATATATATAATATTATATTATATGCATATATTTATATATATGTATATGTTTCTACATATATAGATATGTATATATCTATTTAGGTATAAATATATATATATATATATATATATATATATATATACACACACATACATCTACATGTTTAAATACATTTCCTGTACTGTTTAATGACTGTGCTGGATGATATGTTAGTGAAAACATCAGGGTTATGTATATCTCACATGGCTTAGTGGTAAATCACTTTGGCTATGGTGTGCAGGGTCCTGGGCTTGAGTCTTGCAGAGGCTGTTTAGTTTGTTGCTGGGCAGAACAAAGGCTGTTGGATATAGAGTGATTAAGGCCCTTTTCAGCAGTTGTAAGCGGGTTTGAGCAGAGGTAAGCACTGCTAACTTCCAGTTACAGTTTCTTATACTGATTTAGCGTCTCAGTTGCTTAACCTGTGTAAGCATTGCTTACCCCCATGCAAAGAGGCTTAAACCCTCTTACTGGTGCTTAAAAGTGCTTACTCCCACTTACCCCCATGCTAATTTCTTTAAAGAAAAGAAAAAAGTGTTGATAGGAAAGTGGTGAAAAAGGACCACAAAGAGGGAAAGACAGTCAGGAAAATAGTTAGGGATGTGCAGGAAGGGTGTAGGAAAGGTCCATAGCTGCACATTTCTTCTACATCAACAGTTGTGCATATACACTGAATTTGGAGGTAGATTTGGACACTCCAACCCCTGAGAGAGGGGTGTAGACAACAATATGTTGTGATGCCAATTAGACCAGATTACATGTGTCCAGTGGACACATATGCAAAATGGACAGCTATGTATGGGGCGAGATTTGTTTTTGGGAACAGATTGCCTTTTTTTTTCAGGTGAGAGTGGGATGATGGGGAGGGATAGCAGGTATATTTGGAATGGTAGGTTGGGTAGGTTAACAGACAACACAAACAAGATGCATACAGGGGCAGTATATGACACATTTGGGGATAAACATCTTGATGGGGAGGGGTGTTGGGAAATTGGAAGTCCATGAGCCCCTTAGTGGAAACAGTGGGACTGAGGTCCCCACCCATGAGCAGTCACCACACAGCCCCGAAGGTGGCTGTGCTGGGGGGCTGAGTTAGAGAACCAGGCTGACCCTCTAGTCATGACACATGGACTGAAAGCTAGCATAGCAGATCTCCAAACTCTGAGTTGAGCTCGCTATGCACCAGAACCCGTACCTGGCGATGGGTGGCAGGTTTCTGTCCACGCCCACTCCCATGGGGGGTGAGCCCCATCCCCTGAGGTGGTTACACACGAAGGTGGTGCAGGACCAAAAGACAAAGTTGTCCCAGGTTGGACCCCAGACATGCTGGTGCCCTGTGCCACGGCCAGCTGAGGTGGGACAGGTGGGTCCACTGGGACCCGCATTCCCATACGTGCTATGGTGTTTATGTTTTATCAACATATGTGGGTTAGTAATAGTCAGCACATTCCAGGATTAGGTATAACAGCATGCATAGATATTCCCATTAACCCAGACACTAGATATGGAAGAGTTGCATAGCAAAAAGAACACATGCATATATGGGACCACAGTGGTAATTACAACAGCAGGCAGGTGCAATGATGACACCATACCACCAATATTATAGTATTTCAACATAGCAAATGCATAGAAACAGCTTTAAATAATTATCAAACAATAGGTCATATGTCCCAACATTACAGTTAAGTCATCACATACCAACTGAGTTGGGTATTTAGTTTATTGTTGCAGATGTGGTGGGGGAAAAAAAAGATGTCAATTAACAGCTAGTATACTATATACATGAACTGGTTTTACCTGCAGTATTCACCTCTTACCTGGTATACCTGTGGAGGAATTGTTTGTTAACACTATCTGTTTCTACACATACTCCCAGATTCCAGGTTTATGTTATGCACATACCTGTCCATCTCTTTTTGCACAGACTCTGGCTATGTCTTGACCACATGCTGGTGAACTGGGACATATGTATACTATTGCCCTCTTCAAACTTTAGTGACTTACAACACTCTTATACAGGATTTCATAGACAGTTATATTATGTAGCACAATGTGGGTGACAGTGATGAGTGATACCTTATTATTCAGAGCAACTGCAACACTCACAATGCCATACAATACAAAAGTAAACAGTACCAGTACATGGTATCAATCTTTTATTCCTGTGCACAGTGTTCATATCTGATGAACCTGTGGGAACAATGTTTGTTAGCACTACCTGAATGTTGCGACACAAAGTACCAGATTCCACATTAGTATCATGCACATACATCTCACTCTGTTACAGTACACACTCTGGTCACATCTTGACAATGTAAGGGGTGTAGACGGGACATACGTGGCTTATTACTGTCATAACAGTTTGGGGAGTTGCTACAGTGACAGGTTTGTTCTTATAGATGTGTGATAATCAGTTGTATTTCTTGTTTGTTGCCTATACATCTGAGATAATCCCACTGATTTCCCAGGGGGAAAGAGTGATAGGCAGCAGATATGGGCCAATTTACTGGACATTCTGTGCATATCTGTACAGTTGTGGGGTATGAGTCTGTATACAGACTACTACCACTTCAAGGATTGGAACCATGGCTGTATGTGCTAAAAATACAACAGTTCACATCTCAGTTGCGTGTGCTATTGAGATTTTGGTGTTCATCTTTTCACTGGTTTCTGTCTATGTCTCTCTCAGTTGTACTTAATGACCTCTGGGGTTTACACCAGTCATATACAGACATTTCTACACATTTTATTTATGTTGCACAGTGTAACAGTGCTTAATACAACAGTACTATTAAGTGATTGAAAATCTACATTACCGTATGATACCAGAGTAAACACATGCAGTCCAGCAGTTAGACCTTCATTGTCAGGCTATTATGCTTTTATTTACATACAACCTATATGAGACTCTTTCTGCCATATTCTCTGGTCTATGTAGTACTTGCCTTAAACCATACAGGTTTTATACAGGCAATTAACTTACTAATACTTTTAGATTTATTTCCTATGACAGTACATGCAAATGTATTACTAACCTGCCTTGTGTCACAATCTCTCCAAGCGACATCCATGGGCCTCCTGGTTTGCAGCCCGCTCACTTGCTACTGTGAAGGACATAAGAGGAATATTTAGCCATACCTATCCATAATATACATGAGCTGGCAATTATTAAACAGGTAGTGGAGAGATACTTACACACAGCTGGGACCTCCCCTATACTTCTAGCCTCTTGGATCCACAGATCTAAGATCTACCCCTTTCACCTCTTCAGGTCAGCATAGTGATACCTGACCTGCTCCCCAGTTCAAGGTATGACAGTGGCACTGGTGAGGTCACAGACAAGACAGTCCCAGGCTTCCGCTTTATATTGGGAACCCTGGTACTGGCCCTGCAGCAGTCTCTGCTCATGGTCTTTGACAAGGAGTCCTGCCATGACTCTGGACTTCTGGATGCCCCAGCACTGCGCCTGAAAGTCCACACCCTCTCCCATTCCTGACATGGTGCCTGCAAGGTCAGCTACAACCTGTTATGAGATGTATTCCCACCTGTTGGATTTAAATAGGGCCGATTTCCAGTACTTTGTCATGATTGGACAGTTTTGAAAAGGCTAAGCTATCGGCAAACCTGCTCACCCAAGGTTGGCATTGTTTAAAGGGGTATACCAATGGGAAAATTGGGTTAGCTGGCCTATACATTGTTTACACCTACTAAGCTGGCCTGTGCAATGCTTAGCGTTGCTTAATATTTAATTTGTATTATATTTGCTTTTTGGCGTTGATTTATTATTCATTACATGTTATGTATGTGTCTGGTATCCATGATTCATGTGTACATACACTGTAATGGGTCCTTGTGTTTATTAGGGGACTTCAACACTTTATTACAATTACACCTCACATCTGGGCTTACTGCAGTACTCCAGTTCACATATTTATGTTATGTAGTAGGTTATAAAACATAAGACTGTATATAGATTCCTTTCACATGTTCAGTTTGATTTTACTATAGTAAGGATTTGTTTGGTGATACCTCACTTTTATGTACTGCTGTGATGGCTTAGTGGTTAACTACTATGATTGTAGTGTACGGGTTCCTGGGTTCAAGACCTGCAATGGCTGTTTATTTTGTTTCTGGCCAGAACAGCAGCTGTTGCATACAGAGTGATTAAGGCACTTTTAAGCACTTGTAAGTGGGTTTGCGTGGGTTTGAGCAAGGGTAAACAATGCTAACCTCCAGTTAAATATGCTTACAGAGAGTTAGCTTCAATATTGATTAACCTGTGTGCGCATTGCTTACCCCCATGCAAATGGGCTTAAACCCACTTAATAGTGCTTAATAGTGCTTACACCTGCTTACTAGTGCTTACTCCTGCTTACCACTGCACTAATTTAGACAGCAATGTCTAATGGTTCTTGGGAAGGTGGGGGACTTGGAAGCTATATGGAGTTATCATTCATTATACATTTTACCTTCTATTTGTATCCCTTATTCCTGTGTACATATACTGTATGGGGCACATGTGATTATCTGTGAACTTCGCAACATTATGACATTGACACCTCTATCAAACATTTAATGCAGTACTCCAGTTCACAAATATATGTTATTTAGTAAGTTATGCAACTAAAAATATTGGTCATAAAGTGATTTGACATGGAAAATTGAATATGCTGCAGTGGGACTCAAACCTGGGATGATTGCTCATCAGGTGAATGCTCGGCCCACTACATTACTGCTATACTGCTTCTTTTGCATATATCTTGCTTTTTATCCTCTTCTGCCATTTAAGCTGCATTAACCGTAGCTCAGTGATGGGCAAACCCATGCACCTCTGGTTAAATCTCATCTGTTTCATAAAAAAGAAATATCTTTATATTTGTTGTTTTAACTGTTGCTCTTGTACACATGGAGGGATGTTGCTGGCAGTATGCATACACCTATGAGTGGTCTTGTTCATTCTTTTGGGAATTGTCTGCTGTTCTTCATTGCAGGGGCGTGTATATTCTGAGAGCTCTGCTCTCAGACACGCCCCCTGTACTCTTACATGCTCCTTGTAAGATTAAGAGCTCAGGCAGTGGACCTTCATCTATATGCATGGTGTGCTGTTGTCCTGCTCCTAAACATCCACTTCTGTGCAGGACTAAGCTAGTCCTTCATGGAAGGATATTGAATCCTGGAGATATAGTGCATCTCCAGGTTTGAATCTCATGTTTTCCAATCTTTGCTCAAAGTTGTTAACACCTGCAAGTTACAATACCAACTAAGCAGATGACAAAATGTGCAGTGAATTGCTTATTCTTGTTATTTAATTAATAATTTTTAAATATTTCCTTTTCTATTTCAGACGAGGAGGACTGCAGTTGAAACAGGTGATGTGCATTGAGCAGATGCACAGGCTTGAAGAGCAGAGGATGCAGAGAGGTACATTGAACATGTCATGTATATTATGAACTGAAATTCATATTCCACTGTTTTCTGGCCTGTAATTTTTAAAAATACATGTTTATTGGCTAGAATGCAGGAATTCCCATCATGCATCAGTAAGGTAAGTGAAATTAGCAAACAGTAGCTGTCATTACCACTGCGTATAAACTTGTAGTGTAGATGAATTTTGTATTTTTGATCCATATTGGCAGCACACATTTTTTAGAAATACACACACCAGACTGTTCTTTATGTTGAGGATGAATCAGACACACAGGTTATAAGATGAATGGTTTACATACAAGTGTGAGTGCTGTTGTTATTGTTGTTTATGACACATGGGACACATTTGAATGTTTGTGGTTTCTGATATCTGATCTGTTGTGCATAGTCTGCCTCTTCACAGAGTAAATGGGTGTTTGTGGGGACAGTGGTAACACAGCTGTTTGCAGACTGTGTGGCATAGCCTTCAGTTCAACTTGGGTGCAGCTGCATCCTATAAGATGTAAATGTTTGTAAAAACACTGCTATAGCCTAGATTGACTGACACTTGAGCAGGTATCCATTTGATAGCAGCAGGTCATAATCAACAATTATGTTCCAAAATATTTGATTTGTAAGCCTTCTGATTCCTGATTGTTTCAGAAGAGAATCCATGCAGTTGTACACATGAAATTCTACTGTTAACAGATATATTACATTCTGATATGTGTACAGTTGTTTTGATTGAACATATCACATTGTTTTTAGTGTTGCAGTCATCATATTGAAGTGCATTCAGACAAATATCATGTTGCCTATCTCAGAAGGTTGTCATATATTGTGCCTATTGTCCACAAAAGTGTCCAATATCTTTCACGTCATTTATACAATGGCATGTTGTATTTGCTCATATGCACCATTGAATGCAGACAGTAAAATATGTTTGTTGACCATTTATATATTTTTACAATGCTAATGGTGTGTGTGTGTGTGTGTGTGTGTGTGTGTGTGTGTGTGTGTGTGTGTGTGTGTGTGTGTGTGTGTGTGTGTAGGTAAGCATATAGAACTGACCAGGAATGAATAATGTTGTCCTTTTTATGAGTATGACATATTGGGCCATGGGTAACTCTGTCCATAATACCTGTATCTCAGTCCCTGTGTAAGTTCTCATCATAACAATATTGAGTTGTGTTCTTTTTTTTCATGAGATTGTTCTGCATGATAGACATTGTTTTCTTTAACCTTTACAGTGCATGGTACCTGAGGGCATTCACCAATCCAAGGATGATGATGTGCATGTGCAAAGCTGCTGCCGAAATCATCCAAAGAAGACAGTGATGATGATTATCAGGAGAAGGAGACTGGACCTGCCTTTGCTCGAGCCATCCTGCCTGCACTCTGAAGGAGACATCCACATGACCATGACAGAGATGATTTTCAGGAGATCATGGATGTCATACGCTGTGTTCCAAACACATGTGAGGGACATGATGGGCACCTTCTTTGATGAGATGGCATGGGTTATGTGGGATTCATACAAGATGATAGCTTGAAAGTTCTTTCAGGAGTCTGATACACAGCAGCCTGGTCCCTTCAGTTGGTAGATATTGTCTGTGTGCTCCACTTGTGTTCTGTTACCAAAATAGTGATTGGCATGTAATTGATTGGACTGTATAGGCACTCTTGTGTATGCATACCATGTATCTGTCATGCTTATGTGTTATTATTGTGTGACATTTACTGTGGTTTTAATGTGTGAATGACACACACATTAGGACATTACACTGTCCACACACATTCAACTGTCCATGCATTGTGACAATTAGCCTGTTGATAGTGCTGCACAGGCAGCCTGTAAACATTTGTCTTACTGTGACAACAGACAACATATGTTGCCCATATTCCGAAACTACCAATGTGAGATGTCTGTTTTGCCATATCTGGGAATTTGCAACATACAGACATGTCATTCCACAAGGATATGGATGACAGTTGTCATGATGTCCCACTCTCATGATGTGGTGTGTCCTGGTTTGACAATACTGATGCCATGTGGGATCAGATGCAGATATATCCTGAGTATATGTAGTCCTACTTATCTGACTGCATCAAAGAGCAACGTAACATTAATCACTAAACACTGTTACAGATAACATATCAGTTATTAATTTGAGACACTGAACATGTGCCAAATGTATGGACATTTTGCGATGTGGGACGTGTGCACAAGCTGTCCTGTTAGATTTTTTTAACATATTATTACATTTCATTGGTGTATGTATGTGTATTAACCTTGATTTGATGTACATTCCATTAATGCCCCTGACACACATGTATACACATGCACGCTTGCATGTTGCCTTTGACATGGAATATGTGTGTAACATACATACATTTGGTTGTCCACACCTGCTTGTGTATGTAGCAGCTTTGGATGGTCTTCTGCAGTACTTTTGACTGGCACTGTACTTGGTTGTTTGCCTTTCACATGCATGGTCATAGGTTTGTTTCTGTCCTCTGAAAATACATACTATTGCTTGTACTGCATTTGCTATGTGGTTTGGCTAACACCTGCACTGCTGCTGGAGTAATCGGATGTATGTATATTTATCCAACGTGTACTGTGATCCTACTTTATTACCCTGGAATACACATGTACCATTGGTCATACACATCCAAGAATGACTATCACACATTATGCAACATGTACTAATGTGATAGTGCATAGGTTGATTTTTTTTCTGCATTTTACCATGGCTGGTATGCATCCCCTTTGATAATTTTCTATTGCATGTGTTTTGCAGTGTGCTTTCTATGTAACTCACCTGTCCATACTATTTTTTCCCCAAATTTGTCTGCCTTGTGTACTGCTTTTTTCTGTGGGTGTACCTGCTCTGCTTACCTTTACCTCCTCTCTCCTTATGTTTACCTTTCCTTCCATTGTTTAAAAAAGGGGGGGCTATTCCCACCAAGAAATATCTCCCATGACCCCCTGACTTTCCCTCTGGTTTTCCTATTTCAACATTTTTCATGTGTGTCTCTCTTCTTCACCCATACCCACATCTTGTCTTCTATCTCCCACATTGCTTAGGTGTGTGCATTACTTGTTTTCCCACACAGGTCCCAGACCCAGTGTTAGCAACTTTTAGCTATGGCAAAGTGGCCATGAATGCCCTTTGCCTTTAATTTTTATAAGTTTATAGGTTGGTAGATTAGTACTAGGCTAACTGTCCTTGTGGGCCATTTTAAGCCAATTACCCTATGTGAGAATCAAACCCTGCACCTTGTGTTTGCAAGGTAAACACCTTAACAGTAATTTATAAATTCTATTGGACGATGTAAATTGAAGTCAATATTTTTTATGATACATGAGTTATGTAAATATCCATAGTTGTCGCTGATTTTTAATGTAATTAGTAATGTGAATATATATGTATTATGAATACACTTACAGCTTTGGAGCACGCATTATAAGTTAGTTATTGGCATATGGACATATCCATGATTGTCTAATACATTTCTGTGTATACTTCTGCAAACTTCTGTTAAAATTGTTTCAGTGATTAGTTTGGGATACCTTACATAAACAAACTGTACAACAGAAGGAAGAAACTGTTGCAAAAGAGAGTAAAATCTCATGAGTGGAGGAGCTCCCTGGTCAGCCTCAGTAAGAAGCTGCGATCCCTGATAAAATCCTCCAAAGCTAGTTACAAAAACAAAATCACCACTGATTCTAATGACAACCACAAAGCATTCTATAGCTTTGTCAAGAATCTCAATGGCAACACTCAGATCTGCTCTGAGTTACAGCACAGTGGCACTAAATATACAGACCCAAATGATATTGCCAACAACTTGGCAGATAGATTCAGTGCTAACTTTACCCCCCTCTCACCCCCTAAAGAGCTCATATCTATACCAGAAGAATGCAACGTTCCTGTAATCATGGCTGCACAGGTAAAAACCACACTCTCCAAAGCCAAGAACACAGCATCCATGGATCCAGACAACATCCCAGGCTGCGTTCTACATGAACTACAGAATGAACTGGCACCCCACCTAAATACCATGTTCAATCATAGCCTCACCTCAGGTTTTGTGCCTGCTGAATGGCGCACAGCGACGGTTATCCCACTCCACAAGGGGGGAGCCACCAAGGACCCCGGGAACTACCGCCCCATTAGCCTGGCGAGCCTGGTCTGAAAGGCCATGGAATGTATCATCATGGAACTTATAAACAAAGACATTGGTAATCTCCAAACTAAAGTGTGATGAGACCTTGGGACACAGGTGGACAGTAGTCTCTCCTTTGATAATCACATCACCACAGTAGTCAGGAAATCCTTCTACATGGCACACCTCATCACTAAAGGTTTCTCATCCAGAAAAAAAGAAGTCATTGTTCCCCTCTACAATGGGTCTAATGAGCGATGAGTAGAGTGTAATGCCCCTTTTGGTATGTACCTCACAAGACATCTACAACAACTGGAAAGGCCACAGAAATACCTCAAAAAGAGGATTACCAGCCTCAAACAGATGCCCTACGCAGACCGTCTAAAAAAACTCCTGCTTTACTCCATCGCATATCGCCTACTCAGAAGTGATCTCTGCCTAACATACAAAGCTATGTCAAATCCAGAGCTGTTGGACATGCTCCACTTAAAGAAATCCCAATCCCTCCACGCTACACACTCTAGGGACCTAAACCTTGTCACCACAATAAACAGAACATGCCAGAGGGAAAGATTCCTGTCCCAGAGACTTCCCATACTCTGGAATAAACTACCTATCTATATCAAACAAAGCTCCTCATTAACACTCTTCAAGAAAAATCTTGATGATTGGACGGGAAATAGGAAATTCACCCCTGTGGCTCTGCTCGACAGTGGCACAGGAAAATAATTTTCTTGGGTGGCAAAAGCCAGGGTACCTTTTTGGCTGGGCTTGTATAGGCCCCAGGGCTGATAGCCTAGTACCCACCTATTAATCTATAACCTTTTAATATGTGTGTGTGTGATTTTTTTGGGTTATCACTACAGAGATAGTAACATTCCATAGTTGTCCATAAAGCTACTTTACAGATTCTGTTATCTTTCTAAACAACTGTTGGGATTCTAGATTTGTAATATATTTCTGTTTGTTTGGTAATATACAACATTATTGGACAACTATTTCTTACACTTATGGGATACTTGTACATCTGTATAGAGTGCCATTGGAACTGTGATAGTCTGTTTTGTGCTGAGATATTCTGAGTTTCTTGTCATATATCAGCATATTACAATGTTATCCACAAGTTTCACGCTGAAATTGGCATGATGTGCTGGATTCTGTGAGCTTTACAGAATCCAGCCCTTAGTCTCTAATTTATCAAAAGCCAGAAGCCCTACATTTTCAGTTTTTGGATCACCTCCTACAGTGTATTTTAGAGAACTATTCCGGGAATGCATATCATATCTGATACTGATTCTAAGTTCTAGTATTCTTCTCATTTGTTGACAGGGTAACCTGTTACATACAAGTGTTTCTTTTTATCTGTAGCCTGAAAGCACTGTCTGGTTATATCAAATTACTTGGGTGTTATACAGTTTGTAGATGGAGACTGCGGGAATTAAGTAATGACTGCAGGATGAAACCGATGGATATAATCATTTTAACTAAACTGCCAGAGTCTGTGTAAAATATATATATTTTTTTTGTCATATCCTCTGATTTTCATTCCTTGCATAACCACCACTCCCTTTTTATTTTCCCCATATTATGACTTGATTTGGTTTTATTTCTTACCTATCTAGCACTCTCCATATAGAGGATTATGATTGCATCTCTAATCATAACTTTGAAACCTGTATTAAACAGTTACATGAATTTACTTACTTTAGACACATAAAACCAAAAACATTGCTTGCGCAATTGTGTGTGTGTGTGTGTGTGTGTGTGTGTGCATGTGTGTGTGTGTGTGTGTGTGTGTGTGTGTGTGTGTGTGTGCATGTTCGTATCATGCATGTGTGTGTGTGTGTGTGTGTGTGTGTGTGTGTGTGTGTGTGTGTGTGTGTGTGTGCACTTGTGTGCATCATATGTGTGTTTGAAAACTCAAGAGCGTAATCTTAATATCCATGTTGAGAACATATGATAACAGTTATGATCAGTGAGACCAAATCATAATTCACCGGAGTGCAGGGAGCTTTAACTGCCTCATGAAGTACCAGTTACAGAAAAAAGTGAAGGAGCAAAAAGTGATTTACTGGCTTTCAAAGCCTTTGAAAGCCAATAAAACACTTACTTCTGCCAAATAGACAACAAGCAGAAACAAACTGCCTTCTGAAGACTGAAAGCACTAAAAGCTGTTAAATCCTGCATTCTGCCTCACTTTTATTTGTATGGCAAAGTGAAGTATGTAACACCTTTCAAAGTTGTTCTATCTGCTGTTGCTATTGCTATCTGGCACTGTCTGCTGTTAATCCACAGTGAGGTGCGATCTTAACAGCACTTAGGTGTGTTTAACAAAATTACTTAACATGCTTGCATTTTTCCTGTTTTTGAAGGAGATCTAATAACAGTGCCCCGTGTACTATGCCCCCGGGATTCATGAAGCTTGGCGCAAGGATGGTTTTAGCCTTGCACTGAGCATCCTCCTGAGACATGATGCAGCAGCACCATATGAATATTTATGAGGGTGCACTGCTGCACCCTCTACGTGCACAGGAAACATGTGCAAGTACAGGGGGCATGTTTAAGCATGGCAAGGAGGCTTAAACATGCCCCCACAGTTGCACAACCTACAATGCTTGCTATTAGAGCCCGCCTCTAATAGTAAGCAAGTAATTCAGTGTCCATGGATACCGAAATGTATACAAAGCATACAAGAGTGTCCATGAACACTGAAATAAAATCAAAGGAGTAAACACACAAGCATGTAGTTGAATGTTGAGCCCCTGTCCCTAGAACTATTACATTTAAATTCCCCATGTCCCTATTTTACATTTGTATGTCTCCATTAGTGAAAGTGCAAGTGAAGCACAGCATGTCTGTGTGTCACTGCCCTTTGCTTAGCGTAGCTTACAAGTCAAAATCATCCAAATAGAAAAAAACATGTGGCCTCAATGTTAACGTCAATAGTGTAGTGGTTAGAGCATTTGCCTAATGAACAAGCATTCACAGTTCAAGTCCCACTGCACCACATATCTTGTGGAATGTGTATATGCACATCTTTTTGCTATATAACCTACATAATAACATGTAAATGTGAACCAGAATACTGCATTAAATGTTTAATTAATGTCATTTAATTAAAGTGGTAGTGTCATAATGAATAAGGCACTAGTAAGCAGGTTTAAGCACAAATAAGCAGTAGTAAACATATATAAGTACTAGTAAGCATGTTTAAGTGTGTTTGCGCCAGTGCAAGTAGTGCCTACACACATTAAGCATAGTAGAAGCTAACTGAATTTAAGAAACTGTAATCGGAAGTTAGCACTGCTTACCATCGCCCAAACCTGCACACACCCGCTCACGACTGCTTTAATCATTCTGTATCCAATGGCCCAGGTTCTGCCCAGCAACAACATAAATAGCCTCTGCAAAGCTCAAGCCCAGGACCCTGCAACACCACAGCCAATGTGATTTACCACTAAGCTATGGCAGATATACATAAAGCTGATGTTATCACAAACATATCATCCAGCACAGTCATGCAACAGCATAGGAAATGTATATAATTATGTAGATGTATATGCATGTGTATGTACAGATATAATATATATATCTATATATATATATATATATATATATATATATATATATATATATATATATATATATATATATGTATATTTACACACACACACACACACACACACACACATATATATATATATATATATATATATATATGAAGAATGAACGTCGTGACAATAAAGCATACAAAAAGAATGAGAAGGAAAACAACAGCAACTCCTGTATTATATCATGCTGTCATCTTATGTCATATCAAGCTGGGCAGGGGTGAGCAAATCACTGCTTCTCAAACCACAGGCAGGATACTACCAGCGGGAGTAACATTGTCAACCTGCTAAGTCTACCTTACAAACAATTACAGGGTAATCCCTAGTGGGACTACCCAAAAATTGTAGGTTGATTGGACTTCCGACCATTACACAAGCCAGGGTAGGTATGTTCAAGGACTAAATGGTGGGAGAGTCTGATAATACATGGGATGAGACAGCATACATGTAGGGTTCCTAACGCTGGGGAGAGGGCAATGTGTGGAGGTGTGTTAAAGCTGTGATAGCAACTGGAAAATGGATGGTTTGCATGTATGTTGAACTCAGGTGGGGTGGAGGAACCATGGGTATGAAATTATGGATCCAGGCGTGTCAAGGTTGGATGGCATGGGTTCTAATTGGACCGCATTGTGGAGATCAGCGAGTTTGTTATAAATATATATGCATACACACATACATACATTTACATGTAGAAGTACATTCCCTGTACCACATACATTCTTTTTGCAGACATAAATAATATGAAAGTGACCCTACAAGCCTCAACAGTAGATAGAATAATAGATTGTGCATACCCAAAAATATAATAGGTTCATAGGTAGGTACTAGGCTATCTGCCCAAGGGCATGTATAAGCCTAGCCAAGGTGTGTTGGCTTATGCCACCCCATTGATCAATTTACTGAGCCTCTGTCAAGCAGAGCTATTGAATTGATCCGAGTATGTCCCAATCTTTGCCCCCCCCAATTAAATTTGGCTTTGGTTAGACTTCTTATATTAAGAGGTTGAAAGGTATGATTCTCCTGTATGTTTAGTTGTGTTGTTTGGCCTCTAAGGCTCAAGTCATGACTGAATGGAATCTTGACTCATTGGAATACTCTGCATACTCGAGTAATAGATGTTAAATAAATAAACATTTATGTATAGTGCATTGCAGAAAAGATGGTGACCCTCTTCTCTGCACTGTGGCATATATATCCTGGCTCAATAACATGCAAAATGCATGGCCTTTGTAACAGTGCAGGCCTTACTTAGACTGTCATGAAATGCTTGTCATCCATATAAATTCTTATTTTTTTCTGACATTTTGCACGATTTTGCTGGGATATAAAATTCCAAGATGAAATAAGTTGTTGTTTTGTTTCCGTTGTATATTGCAGTACTATAGTATTAGAGCTACGAGAAGATAGATGGAAGGGCGAATCTGAAAATATTCAGAAGTGTGTATTTTGTTTGAAGTTAGTGCTGTTCTCAAAAATAATACAATGTCAGGACTTTCTCACTATGAAATAGTGGAATAATTCCTGTGATTTGCTGGCTACGTCAACGCCAATCACTAAACCGGTCTTATCTGTAATATAATTGTGCCAAACTCGTACATTATTAGTTATCACGTGTAACGTGTGTTATCATATAGTCTTAGTTATTAATTTATTGTAGTGTCTTGTTAACTGGAGTAACGAAGTAATGAAGTATAGAGTCTAATCTTGAAATGAAGACATGTGGGTCCCAGGTGGGACAACACAAAAATTGGGAATAGTGTCATATCGGTCACTCATTTCACCAGTGTTTGAGGACTAAGAGGTTGGGATGTCCGAGGATATGTGGAGTGAGTCGACCCATGTGATGGGTCCAGAGGGGTAGGGAGAGGCCAATGTGTAGTGGTGTGGATACACTGTTTCCAACTGGAGAATGGATGACTGCTGTGTCAGTGAAGTGTTGGGGTGGGTGTTTGGGGATCTAGGATACATGGGTATATGGGTATATATGCAAATGAAGTAGCACAGCAATAGTGTAGTGGTTAGAGCATCCACCTAACGAGCAGACATTCCCAGTTCAAATCCCACTGCAGCACATGCCATTTTCCATTGGAAATCTGCATATGAACATATTTTGACATCCGTTTGCTGTGTAACCTGCATAATAATTAAATGTGAACTGGAGTGAAGTGCCAGTGTCATAATGAATAAGGCACTATAAGCAGGTATAAGCATAAATAAGCAGTAGTAAGCAGATGCATTTACTAGTGTGTTTGCGCATCGGGAAGCAATGCTATCAGCCGGTTACAGTTTCTCACACTCAGCTTCTAGATTATTTAACCTGTATAGGCAGTGCTAACCCCCACGCAAACAGGCTGAAACCCGCCTACTGCTGCTTAAAAGAGCTTACTCCCACTTATCCCCGCGTGAACAGGTGTAGACACGCTTATTGCAGGAAGGTGGTAAAAAGGGGCACAAAGAGGGAAAGACAGTAGGCAAGATAGCTAGGGCTGTGCAGGAAGGGTGTAGGGGAGGTCCATACCTGCCCATTTCTTCTACAAATGTGCTGGTGCTCGGTGCCACCTGCATTGATAGCATGATACAGGTATTCCCTAGTGTCAGTGGCATCTGTCCATACAGGGCATTTGTGTAAGGCATTGTATGTCCATTGTGGATCAAATTTGATGGCACCACATATGTTGCAGGCGTCCAGTGGGGAACATAGTGATGGTGCATTGTCCACAATTATGTGCCTATTGTACTGGTGGACAGGGTGCCATACCCTCTGCAGCCCACTGCAATCACACCATGCTTACTATCTGTCAACAATATGTAGGGTACTAGGAATGTAGTGGCAGCCTTCTAGGTAAGTGTGTTTCTGTATGAGACATGGGTTCAGACTGTATTCTGGGTAATATTAGGGTTGCTTACTTTGTTCACCAGGTCTTTTATCAGATGTAGGGTTATGGCTTGCCAACCCAGTCTCTTAGCGGATTGAAATCTGTAATCCTCGTCAGGTGAACATTGTGACATATAGTATGGCCACCATATAGTAAAAGTACAAAAGCCACCCTTAAACAGGTCCAGTTGTTAGACACTCACAGCCACCTCCACACAAGATATGACTGAGAAACACGCACCTGCCATGTCTCGGAATAGAACTCCTACCTAACTAGTTCATCACACTACAGCATTACACAGTTATAGCATGTGCTATAGAAATTACTGGGCTACAAGGTACCCAGATGTGTATTGCCAGGTGGGTGACATCAGCAGCCTAATCCTGAGTGCCTTGGCAAAGTTGGGTATGTGAATTGTATGGAGTGAGACTACTCTAAAAAGCATTGTTTTCTACTCAGGCAGACAAACGGACAACCATACACAGTTGCCAGGTCTGGGATTAGAACACCTAATTAACTACTTTACCATCCTACAGCAGTACGCAGTTACAGAACACGCTACGGAGATTACTGGATTACGACATCCCCAGAGGTGTATTTCTAGGTGGGTGACATCAACAGGATTGCCAAAGTAGGGTCAATGAATTGTAGTGAGTGTGACTAGCCAAACATGCAGTGCTCTCCACACAGGCATAGGAACAGACACAAAAGCATCCCCAACTCCCATGTGTGGGACTAGAACCCCTACCAGAGTTCTATATCACACTATAGCATTACACTGTTATAGCACACACCACAGAGATTGCTAGAGTACACGTTTCCCCAAAGGTGTACACCCAGTGATTGACATCAGCAGGATTGCCAATGTAGGGCGTTTGAATTGTATTGAGTGTGACTAACCTAAATTGTCACAATTAGTCTGTATGCATTAACCACTGTCCTGGCTGGACCAAAATAACCCACCTTTGCAAGTCAGGAACCCAGAACCCTGTACATCATAGTCGCAGTAACTAACCACTAAGCCATCACAACAGTACATGAGACTGAGGTTTCACCACAGTAATCCCACCACAGGCTAATCAAAGTGAACATGTGAAAGGAATGTATATACAGTTGTCCATAAAAGACCTCTTCAAAGCCAACTTCATGCTACTCAAGGCAGAAGTGACAATGTTTGTGACACCCATGGAGACAGGAGCTGACAATTCTACTGATGAATCTTGCACTAAGGTACTGTATGAGCACATCCACTTGTGCATGATTCCTGACATCCCACATGGAACCACAATGCTCACCTCCCAAATAAGCAAACCAGTCTGGTGGTCTCCTGCCATTAACAGAGTATACAACAGAAGGTAGAAACTGTTGAAGCAAAAAGGATACTCCAAGGATGTAATCAACTCCCTTACCAGCCACAGTAAGATGATAAGATCCCTCATGGAATCCTCCAAAGCTGGTTATGTAACTAAAATAACCACAGATTCCATAGACAGCCACACAGCATTCTATAGTTATGTCCAGAATCTAACTGGCAATGCTGAGAAGAGCTCTGAGCTATGAAAGAATGGCATTACACAGACTGCTCCAATGGATTGTGCCAATATCCTGGTGGATTGGTTTAGTGCCACAGTCACCCCCCCCGTCACCCCCAAAAGGGCCCATGGCAATATGAACAGAGTTCCACTGGCCAGTAATCATGGCCACACAGACAGAAACCGCACTATCCACAGCTAAGAATACATCATCCATGGGACCAGACTGTCATGTGTAATCATAACATCGCATCAGGTCTGGTGTCCACTGAGTGGCGCACAGCTGCAGTTATCCCACTCTACAAGGGGGGATCCACCTTGGATCCCTGGAACTATTGTCACATCAGTCTGACGAGCCTGATCTGCATGGCCATGGAATGCATTATCAGGGAGGTTTGGAACACAGACATTGGCAACCCTCAAACACTGGACCCCACACAGATTGGGCTCATGGAGGGCCACTCTTGTCTCCTGGAACTGATTGTCAGCTTTGACTCAGTCTGTATAGCTATTGAAAAGGGTAAGGCAGTGCGCAATGCCTATGTAGACCTCACCAAGCCCTTCAATACCATACACCAGTCTGGAAACAGAGATTAACATACTAATCTGGCCATACATCCCTATGCCACACGATGGTTTGCCACATGGCTTACTGACAGAACCCAAACTGTGTGCCCAATGCCTATGTGGACCTCGCCAAGCCCTTCAATACCATACACCAGTCTGGAAACAGAGATTAACATACTAATCTGGCCATACATCCCTATGCCACACGATGGTTTGCCACATGGCTTACTGACAGAACCCAAACTGTAGGTGTACCCATCTCCAAAGCCATCCCCAGACAAGTGGCAGGTGGAGTACCTCAGGGTTCAGTCCTGGGACCACTATTGTTTGAAATCTACATCTCTGTAGTGCAGGCCAACAGTACGGGACTCTGGCTAACAAAGGTAACAGATGACTACAAAATGGGAGCCATTATGAGCCTGACTGTACTGCATGATATGTTACTGATGCAAGCCTGACATCATACAAGTGGGATGGGATACTGTCAACATCTTGAGGTCTTGTTGTGTAAGGTCCTCATTATGGGATCTGCAACAGTTGGTAGTGGATTGCAGGGCAGACATGTTTGGCTGTGGGGGGGGGGATACCTATTCATGTATGATGTATGTTGTTTGTACCTGTCAACCCCATTCATGGTACATGTGGACATATATGTTTCTGCTATGTTCCCACCTTATCTACAGATGTATGTCCGTATATACCTATATAGATATAAATATCTGCTTACACACACACATATATATATATATATATATATATATATATATATATATATATATATATACATACATTTGTATCTGTGTAGACATTAATATATTCTCACACACACGTACATCTACATGTTGGAATACAGTCTCTGTACTGTTGAATGACTGGGCCGGATGATATGTTTGTGAATACAGAAGGGCTATGTATATCTGAGGTGGCTTAGAGGTAAATCACCATGGCTGTGGTGGGCATTGTCCTGGGTTCAAGCCTAGCAGATGTCGTTTCTTTTGTTGCTAGGCAGAAAAAGGGCCGATGGATACAGAGTGATTAAGGCGTTGTAAGCATGTTGTCAGACATGGTATGTCCATTGTGAGTCACATGTGAAGGCACCATAGGTTGTACAGGTGTCCATTGGGGAACATGGTGGAGGTGCACTGTGTGCATGTACGTGCATATTGGACAGATGGCCAGGGTGACATGCTCTCTGTAGCCAACTGCTATCACTGCATAGTTACTATCAGTGGCCAATATGTAGTGTACTACCCACATATTGGCTGTTGCTTAGGCATGTGTGTGCATATGACACATGGGTTGAGTGCGTGCTCTGGGTAATAGTGGGGTTGCTAACTGTTATTGGCAGGCCTTGATGTCACATGTATGGGTATGGCTTTGCACCCCAGCCTCACAACTAATGTACATCTGTTATCCCTGTATGGTTGACATTGTGATATTGAGTACGACCAACATACAAAATATGCAAAAGCCCCACCACATTGTCCACAGGTGTCACACACTTGCAACCACCACTACAGAGGATACAAGTCGCACACACATGCCTGTTCTCTCTGGTATTCAAACCTCCTACCTAACTAGTTTATTACACTACAGCAGTACGCAGTCATAGTACGTGTTACAGACATTACTGAAGTACCTCTTCCTCAAAGGTGTATTTCACAATGAATGACATCAGCAGGACTACCAAAGAAGGGCATTTCAAGTGTACTGCGAGTTGTACATTTCTTTTAAACATGTTTACCCCACTGCTTGCTGTCATGAAAACGCATTTACACCCACCTTATTCTAGCCTAAACAAAGTTATTAACAACCCTTCCAGATCTTGAACCCTGGACCATTCACACCATAGTCAATGGACTTAGCACTAAGCCATCTGAATTACATACATGCTGCATGGTTTTTAGAATACACCGTTTACTACAGGTATTCCACAGTACTGAAAACACACGGGACTGTCACTTTGTGTACATATGTACACTACCTTTTAATGTATTGTACTTTGTGAAACAACATACACAAGTCTACATATATAAACATCTCTGAATTCCCTTTGCAGCACAGAAGGATTTCAAAGGAATTGAAGTGTACACAAAACACAGGCAACTCTTGTATTATAACATTTAAATTTTAATTATTTCACTAGAGAAGGGATGGTTGTTGTGTATGTAGAGTTCGGGGTGGGGACTGATGGGTAAGGAAATACACCCGGGGACTGTGAAGTTTGTGGGGAATGATGGGTAAGGAAATACACCCCAGGGATCACATCTGTGTCACTGCTCGACAGTGGCACAGGAAAGTAACATACCCAACAGTAGTCATTCTTGACTATCTATTCTTTTCTATTCCTATATAATATTCTGTAGACTCCACTCACCACAGATGACTACCATGGTGTGCAGCATGTTAAAAGACATAACACATGTGTATGCCTGGCTACAATGGTAGTCACACACACACACAAACACCCAAACACTCACCAGTATTGTGCTTACAAGTCTTGCTTATGTAAAGGTTACTAGTAGAGTGGTAAGCAGTTGGGGTATGTGGCACAGAACCCATACAATTACACTTAATCTGATTCAGTGTCTGAGCTGGGTGACATCACAGGAATGATTACTTGGAGTGGTGATGGGGGAAAAGGGTGGTTTAGCAGATGACAAGGATAAAGGCCAGTGCAAAAGGTGGTTTCTCTTTGGAAAGCAGTAAAATCCCCTGTCATGACAGGATGCAGACGCAAATACACACATTCAGGGATTTGCACACACACACAGTTGTTAGTGGAAATAGAACTCCTGCCTATCTACAGATCACTATCACAGTACCACACAGTTACAACATGCACCACAGAAATTACACATTTCCAGGCAGTCAGAATGCCCTTCTAAGATTGAGGACATCAACAGGGATACTGACATTTAAGCTATACATAGCTGTAAACCTGTGTGTTTAAAGTAGGAGTCCATTACAACCTGTATGCACAAACATGACACATCATCTGCAGGTAAGACATAGATAGGCCTGAGAGGTGTAATTGTAGCACAACAAGCCCTGTACTGGAGTATGTCCATCTGTGGAATGGACTACTACTATCACTATACAGGGTTACAGTAGGCATGCTCATACACTTAGAATCACAGGACTTGTTTGGATGCATTGACTCCAATTACACAATGTGACAGTGGGCATGCTCATACACTTAGTAGCACAGATCCGTTTGGGATGCACTCTGACTCCAGCTACACAAGGTTATACTGGGCATGCTCATACACTTAGAAAAAAAGGGCTTGTTTGGATGCACTGACTCCCAATTACATAAGTTGACAGTGGGCACGCTCATACACTTAGTAACAAAGGGCTGTTTGGGATGCACTCTAATTCTAAGAGAAGGCCACAGTGGGCATGCCCCTACACCGATACTTACAGAACATGTTGTAATGGACTCCTTTTGTAAACACACAGGTTTACAGCTATGTACAGCTTAACTGTCAGTATATATGCACATTATACAGGTTTACTAACAGATACCTGTATGTGGCCCATAAATGATATATCTGCATCTGTGATGTGTGATACACATGCATACACGTACATGAAGTACTGACATATATATGTGAAGCATGCACAATCATGCATGTGTGGAAGTGACAGACAATTGGTTAACTGGGATACACAGGTGGATGCAAAGTATAGCATGTGTCACACACATAGCTGCCCTGAAAGGCATACATTGATATCAGGTTGTGGACAGTGGCATCACAGTTGGAACAGTGGCATGTGCAAACATAATATGTGAGCCCATTGTCTAATGGTACTGATCTGCAGGTGTCAAGATGACCTCGCCCACCTGTGTTAGTAGTTGTCATTATTAGCAGGACTGTTCCACTAAGTATATCTCACATTGGACATCTACACAACATCTGCTGCTGTCAGTCAACTTAGATGTAGCATTTGATACCAAGCACAATACTGCCACTCTCATTGATGTCATGGTATGAGTGGCAACTGCTTCAGCAAAACAATGAGCCAATGTCTTGCTGTAATGATGAGGTTGTCCATTGTCTGTCATTCTGGGATGACATGAGTGAAGGAAGACAAGCCTTTGTCACATAGGACATGCAGCCATCATTCAAGGGAGTGTGGATAATAGCTAGGTTGCATTTACCCATATAGTGCCATTTGAAAGCACACGTCCTAAACACAGAAGTAACACCCTGACACCTACAAGACAATTGCAATGAATGCTTATGCTAACCAGTGCTAGATGTGTGGCTTTCATAATCCACTTGCTCAATGTAGAACCTACAATGAGGAATACTGACATCTGTGCAGCAAGGAACACCTGGCTGAAGGCTCTGTAGTGCACAATAGCAATGCCACCATATAACTCAGTACAAACATGTGGCCCATAACACTGGTACGGACCACTACAGGTGGTGGTTTCCCCATATTCATAACAGCTACACACAAGTAAAGACCACTACTCCAACATAATTAATCACAGATGAGTCAGGTACAGGTGACAGTGGCAAAAGCCACATTCTAGCTTGTATCCTCATATACATCACCCACCTGTCCTCAGACTACCAACAAACATCCATAAATGTGGTATGAAATATTATGGTACAATGCCAAATAACCTTCAACTGGTGGACTGTACCTAACCCTACATCAACTGTGCAAAGTACCCATGTACTGACACAGTTGCATAATGTGTTATGCAATTCAGTAATACCACAGTTTTTAATCAGATCAGTTGTACACATACCGGGGTCCCTTGGATGTTGTCAGCAGTAACACAGTTGACTTTTGCTATACACAAGTAAACAACACCCTCATGGTTGGATATGACCTAGATGTACCTGCCCTGGACATGTACATCCCACACTCATACATACATGAAAATACTATAGCTGCTGTTGTCCTTTGTACATACAGGTGGCTACATTCCTTAAACACATGCACATGGGAGATAGGTCCATGGCTGCTGAATGCTAACAGTACATAGGGTGTGATATCTATGTTGACAGAGGTAATAACCCCTATCTACTGGTCACCCATGACACCTATCATATCATACAACAATCCATGTGGCATGCATGTCATTAGACATGTCCACCAAATGCAATGCCTACAAACATACCCAAATAACAGGACTGTAGGCCTTACACACATGACCTGTATTGACAGATTCAGGGAAATACAGCTATGCTCTGTATGTTCCTGAGTAGTTACAGGTGATATGTCCATGACATGTACAGACATGTGTGACCCACAGCTCCTACATATACCTCATGTCAACAATTGCAAGCCATGCATGCTGTGTGCTGTCTGGACATGCACCTTATTAACACAATAGCCACAATGTGCTGGGGTGAGATGTTTATAAGCCACAGACCTCACACATGCTTTAACAGGTGTAATGCCTAGCTCAAACAGAGCACATTGCTGGCACTCTTTCAGTGATCATGAGGTGTGTGTGGCAAACATGAGGTGTGTGTGGCAAATATGATGTGCTCACTGTTGACCATTACAGTGCCATGGCTTCACAGTGGAACTGTCAACTAACAGTGTGTGGCATCATAACATGAAATATTGCTGTATGTGTCACTTGCTGATATGTGCTGTTGGCGTAAATGTCCAGTTAGCTACTCAGTGAAGGCGGTTGTGTGTCCTGCCAGTACATGAATAGAACATCCAATATGGTGTAATGCTCACCTAGGTTACACACATGGTGTGGGAAAGGTGTGGAATGTATCCTCTTGACATGATAGTCCACTTACAGATGGAGACTGCATATGTGTACATGTATTGATGTGTGTTTAGATTCCATGTGTATGGAGTGTCTGATGTTTGAAGGTGACTGTTGTCTTAGTACATCATGCAGTTGCAATGCAGCCTCAACATTTCCAAGTGTATATGGTGATATGCTCAAAGTACAGTAAGCTGTACTTTTAGTATGGGCAGATGTTTGGACATGGTTATTAAGTGGTGGGGCTACTTTGCAGATGAATGATAACTGAAGACAGCTCACAGGTGTGTTACAACCATTGCTACAATAACCTGTGTAACTGCTAAGCTCTGGTGTTGTTAATTAAAGGGGAAGACACACAAAGTAGAATATAATAAGGGTGACACTGAAGGCAAACCTCTTGACATCTGTAACAGAAATACCTCCCCTGTGGATATATTGTGCATATGTCAGCACAGCTGGCAAAGGTAAAAGTCAGTAGGCTTTGTAGCACATGCGATAGTTCTGTAACTCTGTAATACCTATCATGTGATAGGCAGGTGTTTGATTCCCAGAACTGGCAAGTGTGGGTGTGTCCATATATGCCACGTATGGTGGGGAATATATCCCCAATGTCATTTACTCTCCTGTACACTGTTGTAGACATCTGTACAGAGTGAAGCGTAGAAAGCAAGACATAGGCAGGGGTTTGAATCTCACACATGTCAAGTGTATGTGTGTGACTTAGGTATGTATCTTTGTGAATGCCACTGTGTGTGTGTGTGTGTGTGTGTGTGTGTGTGTGTGTGTGTGTGTGTGTGTGTGTGTGTGTGTGTGTTCATAGGTTGATACTAGGCTATCTGCCCTAGGGCATTTATAAGCCTAGCCAGAGTGTATTTGGCTTCCGCCTCCCTATTAGATTAGCCTACTGTGCCTCTGTAAAGTAGGTCACAGAAGGTACCCTTTAAGATTAGTTTACTGTGCCTCTGTCTAGCAGAGACACAGAAGAGATCCCAGGGGAGAATTTGCGATTTCCCATCCAGGCGTCCAGATTTCGCTTGAAGAGGGTCAGCGAGGGGCTATGTCTAACATGAATTGGGATTCTATTCCAGAGTGAGGGGAGCCTCTGGGAAATGAATCTGTCCCTCCAGCATGTCCTATTTATTTTTGTGCTGAGGTTTAAGTCCCTGGAGCGTGTAGTTCTAAGGGACATGGATTTTTTGAGGTGGAGCATGTCCATTAATTCTGGGTTTGACATGGCTTTGTACATCAGGCATAGATCACCTCTGAGTAGGCGGTAAGCAACTGAGTAGAGCTGGAGTTTCTTTAGTCGAGCTGCAGAGGACATCTGTTTGTAGCCCATGATCCTCTTGGTGAGGTACTTTTGGGGTCTCTCCAGTTGCTGCAGGTGTCTGGTAAGGTACATCCTAAAAGGGGCATTGTATTCAATTATGGGCTTGATGAGTGACGAGTAGAGGGGCACAATGACCTCTCTTGATCTAGATGCGAACCCTTTTGTGATAAGGTGGGCTATATAGAAGGTCTTTCTAACCACTTTGGCAATGTGATTATCAAAGGAGAGATTACTATCTACGTTGGTCCCCAAATCTCTAATTACTTCTTCCGTACGTAATGGATTACCACCTATGTGGTAATTTGTGGGCACCTTGTTTTTCCCAAAAGGGATGACTATGCACTTTTTAGCATTTAGCTTGAGGCCGTGGGTCTGACACCAAGCATCCGTCTCTGTGAGACCCTTTTGGAGGATGCTTGCATCAGCTGGAGAGTCGATTATGGCCCCCAGTTTGAAGTCATCTGCAAACTTTGTCAGCCATAATCCCCCCGTGTTAGCCTGAACCTCAGAGAAGTATATACTGAACAAGAGAGGTCCCAGAACTGAGCCCTGTGGGATGCCACTTGTAACTGGTTTGGATTCGGACATGGCACCTGTGATTCTGACCATGTGGGTTCTATCCCTGAGTCAGTTTGCAACCCATCTTGTGATATAGGGGTTGATATTTAAGCTGGTAAGCTTATTTATGATGCCTGAGTGGGGTATTGTGTCGAAGGCTTTTGCAAGGTCCAGGTAGGCTGTGTGGACTACCTAGCCCTCATCTATGGCTTTGGTAACTGTTTCAAAGAAATCAACTAGGTTTAAGAGGCAAGATCTGCCCTTAACAAAGCCGAATTGGGTAGGGTCCAGTGTCTGGAGGCTTACAATGTCTTTGTTTATGAGTTCCATGATAATATGCTCCATAGCTTTACAGACCAGACTAGTCAGGCTTATGGGACGATAGTTCCCAGGGTCCGTTGTGGCACCACCTTTGTGAAGTGGGACCACTGTAGCTGTACGCCATTCTTTGGGTACATATCCTGTAGTAAGGCTAAGTTTGAACAGTGACTTAATGTGAGGGTTCAGTTCTTCTTGGAGCTCATGTAAGACACAGCCTGGGACACTGTCCAGTCCCATAGATGCTGTGTTTTTTGCTTTGGAGAGGGCAGCTTTCACCTGTGGATCTGTGATGTCAGGGAGGTTACATTCAGTTGGGATAGTCATTTGCTCCTTTGGGGGGGAAGGGGGGGAGAAGTTTGCACTGAATCTGTCTGCCAGGATGTTGGCTATGTCTGTAGATTTGGTATATTTTGTACCATTATGCAACAATTCAGAGCATATCAGGGAGTTTTCACCCATATTCCTGACATAACTAAAGAAGGGTAAAATCTGTAACTGTTGCAAATTGTTTGTGTAGGCTGTGATAGCCGATTTATAGCATTTATAAGTGTTTACTGTATCTGTTTCTGCTTGTTTTCTGAAAAAAAAAACAAACAAAAAAAAAATATATCTCTTGTTTTCCCGCCTTACTAAGCTGGAATAGTCCAGTTTCAGAGCTTGCTGATCCCTGGGCTTTGTTTGCAGTTCCTGTTACTGATTCTTTACCTAATTTGGAAGAGAGGAAGTTCCCTTGCTTACCAGTGGGAGTGGGAAGCATTGAGCTGCCTGTTGGTCCAGTTTTGTGAGGTTTCAGCCAGCAACTTGTAGTTTATTGGTCGTTTTGGGCCAGTTCCTAGCTTCTTTCAGCCCCCTGATATAAAAAACGCTAAACGCGCGTTTGCGCGATTTAGCGCGATTTAGCGCGGAGCTGCTACTGTTGCACACTAGGGCAGCGCCGGTTAAGCAGATTTAAACTATTAGGGCTACCTAAATTCCACTCTTCAAATTTTCCCTTAAATCTACCTTCCTCGAACTATACTACTGATCTAATCAGCGTATCCTATAACTAAAAAGATCATCTCTACTTGACTCCAAGTAGACTATTCTCTATCTGTTAAACCTAGCACTTGCTCCTACAGTACTTATTACCTTGATACGGTGCTCTTGTCATAGATAGTACCCCAAAAAGGCAAACGCCCATTTGTCGGTCACCCGTCCCCGGAATCTTCTTTAAAGTTTTTGTCTATTCCTTCTAGCATGTCGAGGGATCAGTTGCTAGTGTCCTCTCCTGCTCAGCTGGTGAACCTGGGAATATTGAGGCAATGTTACAATTCCCTCATGTACACAGACAACCCTCTCCTCCTCCCACAAAACACAAATACATGCGAGAGATGCAACTATACAGCCAAACTGGAGGCTGAGCTCTCTCAACATAGGACTGGCAAGACCAGTCAGGAGGAGAAGGTTACCACACACACTATAGACCCAGTCTCACATAGTACCATCACAACCTCAAATCATACACATAAACACACAAAGACATACTCGGAGGCTCTGATCAAAATCTACCAAAACAGCAGAGGCCACCAAAGCAGACACACAAACAACCACCACCTCAGAACACATCACCTGCAACACATAGACCTCACAGTCAGAGTGTCAAACAGTCACAGCCCTTAAGGCCAAACAAAATGCCAGACACACTAGTCATTGGTGACTCCATAGTCAGACACACTGACGTCCCGCCACCAGACTGAGTAAGGAGAAGGTCACAGTAAGCTGCCTGTCGGCTAGAATCCGCCACATAACGCAAGCACTCAGGTCTCTCAACAGCAGGTACAAATCGACTCAGTCATTGTCCACGCTGGTGTAAACGACCTGAGGCACTCCTTGGACTACATGAAAAGAGACATTGAGGAGCTCTCTGATTATGTAGCCCAGGCAGGTATGACCCTGACCTTGAGCAGTATCCTACCTTCACCAAGAATGATGCCACAATACAGAGATAAGATGATCAGCTTTAACAATTGGCTTAAACACTGGTGTCATTCAAAGGGGATCCAGTGTCTGTCTGCCTGGGATGACATGCTGGACAAGCCACGCTGCTTTGCAAGGGACGGCTTGCACCTGTCACTCCTGGGATTCCGGATATTGGCAAAGGCTCTTGCCACCCCCATAGTGCCTTTTTTAGGCAAGGCTCAAATTCTAAACCTATCACCCTAGAACACAAAAAAGGAAAAAAACTAAGGGTAATGCTGCTCAATGCCAGAAGTCTGAATCTCAAAATGCACGCACTTGAGGCCCTTCTCAGTATGGAGAACATCGATGTCTGTGCTGTGACAGAAACCTGGTTCAAGGCTCCTGAGAGCACCCCAGCACTATCAGGTTTTACCTCATATCATGCGTTCCGTCCCCAAAATCCGGACAATACCAAGAAAGGAGGGGGGGTATCCATATTCATCAAGGACACCCACACCTCAAGACTGGTTGCAACGCACGATGCATCGGAGACCATCCAGGTGCAATTAACCATAGGCAAGACTGCTTTGCAAATTGTAGCATGTTACAGGCCACCCTCACAAACTCAGGAACCTCACACGGCCTTCCTGAAAACACTAGAGGGGATAAATGTATCACCAAACACCATCATACTAGGTGACTTCAATTACCCTAATATAGACTGGGAACACTACTCAAGCCCAAACACCCTAGTCCAAAAGTTCCTGGAATTCATAAACTCAAATGCCATGGAACAACTAGTTACCATCCCCACAAGAGGAGATAACATACTTGACCTCATCATCACGAACATGGGAGCACAATGTTCAACACCGGAAGTATACCCCTCACTGGTGAGATCAGATCACAAACTAATCTCGCTGGAGGTCCTCATCCCACCCCCACCTGAAATAAAAAAGACCACAGTAAAGAACTTCTCGAAAGCCGACTTCACACTTCTAAAGACTGGTGTGGTCTCCTTTAAGGCCCCCGAGCCGGCGGAAAACAGTACACATGCCGCTGAATCACTTACAAATGCCTTCTACCAGCACCTGCAGGACTGCATGGATAAGGCAATCCCAAGCAAAACAAAGACTCTTTGTACCAAAGGCAAGCGTCCAGTCTGGTGGACCCCAGCCATAAACAAACTCTACAACAAAAGGAGGAAGCTACAAGATAGAGCAAAATCCTTAAAAGGTAAGACACCCTTGATCACTATAAGTAAAAAACTAAGTGCTCTCATAAAATCATCCAAAGCAAATTTTGAGAGAAAAATAGCTAAAGACTCAAAAGACAATCATAAGGCCTTCTTTAGCTATGTTAGAAACCTGGGAGGAAACTCCCAGATATGCTCAGAACTAGTTCAAAATGATGTGAAGATTACTGATCCGACGGACATTGCCAACATACTGGCTGACAGGTTCAGTGCAAACTTCTCCCCCCCCCTCCCCCCCAAAAGGAGAGATATCTATACCAAATGATTGCAGCCCCCCAAACATCTCCAACGCCCAAGTGAGAACTGCTCTCTCCAAAGCAAAAAACACAGCATCCATGGGACCTGATGGTGTCCCCGGCTGTGTGCTCCACGAACTCAATGAGGAATTAATCCCACAGCTAGGACAGCTGTTTAATCAAAGTCTTACCTCTGGATACGTACCCAGGGAGTGGCGCACTGCAACTGTGGTCCCACTTCACAAAGTCGGTGCCTCCACCGACCCTGGAAATTACCGTCCCATTAGCTTGACAAGCCTTATCTGCAAAGCCATGGAGAGGATCATAATGGACCTCATAAATAAAGACATAGGGAATTTGCAGACTTTGGATCCAACCCAGTTTGGCTTTGTCAAAGGCAGATCATGCCTTTTAAACTTGGTTGACTTTTTGAAACAGTCACCAAAGCCATTGATGAGGAAAGGCAGTCCATACAGCCTACCTCGATCTGGCGAAGGCCTTGATACAATACCCCACTGGGTATCATTGAAAAACTCATCAGCTTAAATATTAACCCATACATCACAAGATGGGTTGCAAACTGGCTGAGTGACAGAACCCACAGGGTCAGAGTTGCTGGCGCCATGTCAGACTCAAAGCCTGTCACAAGTGGTGTCCCACAGGGCTCAGTCCTGGGCCACTCTTGTTTGGCATCTACTTCTCAAGTACAAGCAAACACAGGAGGGTTATGGCTGACAAAGTTTGCAGATGACTGCAAACTGGCCATAGTAGAAAACACATCTGACACAGATATCCTTCAGAAGGGTCTCACAGAAACAGATAACTGGTGCCAGAGCCATGGCCTAAAGTTAAATGCCAAAAAATGCATAGTCATACCCTTCGGGAAAAACAAGGTTACCCCTAGCTACCAAATAGGTGGCAATCCACTGAGCACAGAAGAAGTTATCAGGGACCTGGGGACCCAGGTTGATAGTAGTCTGTCATTCGACACCCATGTAGCTAAAGTAGTTAGGAAGACCTTCTACATTGCCCACCTTATCATGAAGGGATTCTCATCTAGATCAAGGGAGGTCATTGTTTCCCTCTACTCATCACTCATCAGACCAGTGATTGAGTACAATGCCCCATTCGGAATGTATCTGACCCGACACTTGCAGCAGCTGGAGAGGCCACAAAAGTTCCTCACCAAAAGGATAAAGGGTCTCAAAAATCTGTCCTATGCTGCCCGACTGAAAGAACTCCAGCTCTATTCAGTCACTTACCACTTGCTCAGAGGTGACCTTTGCCTAACATACAAGGCCATGTCAAACCCAGATTTGATGAATATGCTTCACCTCAAAAAATCTAGATCCATCAGAACCACAAGGCGGAGACTTAAACCTCGACGGCTATTAATAGGACGTGCTGGAGGGATAGATTCATCACCCAAAGACTCCCCATGCTGTGGAACAAAATCCTGGTATATGTGAGGCAGAGCACCTCGCTGGCCTTGTTCAAGAGAAATCTTGACCAATGGATGGGAGATCGCAGATATACCCCAGGGATTACCTCAGTGTCACTGCTCGACAGAGGCACAGCAAAATAATGGGTATAGTTCCCCATACTAAAGGGGTGGCGTAAGCCACAAAACGATGGGCTAGGCTTGTAAATGCCCTCGGGCAGATAGCCTAGTATGAACCTATGAACCTATGAAACTATAAGGCCTTGTGGTTATCTTTAGTGTCTAGGGCAAATTTTTTTTCGAAACTGGTCTTTGATGATTTTATGAGGGATCGAAGTTTCTTGCTAATACTGATCAGAGATGCCTTCCCTTTTTGGGATTTTGCTCTGTCATGTAGTAGCTTCCTCCTTCTGTTGTATAGCTTATTTATGGCTGGGGTCCACCAGACAGGTCTCCTGTTTTTGGAGGAGTGAGTCTTGGTTTTACTTGGGATAGCACGATCCATGCATTCCTGCAGGTGCTCATAGAATGCATTTGTAAAGGGTTCTGCAGATTGGGCTGTATTATCCTCTGGCCTGGGGGCTTTGAAGGATTCCACCTCAGTCTTGAGAAGTGCAAAGTTGGCTTTTGAGAAATTCTTTACAGTGATTTCCTTGGCTGGGGGTGGGGATGGGATATGGATGTCCAGGGAAATTTGTTTATGGTCTGATCTTACCAATGAGGGGTTTACCTCTGGTGTGGAACATAGTGTCCCCATGTTGGTGATGACCAGGTCCAATATGCTGTTCCCTCTTGTGGGAGTGGTGACCAGTTGTTCCATCTCGTTAGAGTTTATAAATTCAAGGAACCAATGGGCGAGGGTGTTTGGGCTTGAGTAGTTTTCCCAGTCAAAGTTTGGGTAGTTAAAGTCACCCAATAACATAGTGTTTGGAGAGACCTTCATATTCTCCAGTGTTCTCAGGAATGCCAAGTGGGGTTCCTGTAACAGGGAGGGTGTTCTGTAGCAGGCTACAAACTGAAAGGCAGTTTTGCCTGCTGTTAGTTGCACATGGATGGTTTCCGATGCTTCGTGCAGTGCCACTAACCTGGAGGTGTAGGTATCTGATGAATATAGATACTCCCCCTCCTTTTGTGCTTCGGTCCGAGTTTTGGGGCCAAAACGCATGGTATGAGTTATAACCTGGTAGTGCTGGGGTGCTCTCAGGAGCCTTGAACCAGGTTTCTGTTACTGCACAGGCCTCAATTTTCTCCATACTGAGGAGAGCCTCGAGTGCATGCATCTTGAGGTTTAGACTTCTGGCATTGAGTAGCATTACCTTTAGTTTTTTATCCTTGGGTTGTCCATGGAGGTGGGTTTGTCCTTTGAGCCTTGCCTAAAAAAGGCACTATGGGGGTGGCAAGAACCTTGGCCAGTATACGAAAGCCTAAGGGTGACAGGTGCAAGCCGACCCTAGTGAAGCAACGTGGCTTGTCGAGCATGTCATCTCAGGCTGACAGACACTGGATCCCCTTTGAATGACACCAATACTTTAGCCAGTTGTTGAAACTGATCATTTTGTCTTTATACTGTGGCATCATTCTTGGTGAGGGCAAGATGTTATTCAAGGTCAGGATCATACCAGCCTGGGCTACATGATCAGAGAGCTCCTCTACGTCTCTTTTCATGTAGTCCAGGGAGGTACGTCTCAGGTCATTCACATCAGCATGGACAATGACGGAGTCATACTTGTACTTGCTTTGGAGTAACCTGAGTGCTTGCATTATGTGGCGGATCCTGGCACCCGACAGGCAGCTTACAGTGACCTTCTCCTTGTTCAGTCTGGTGAGCGGGACGTCAGTGTGCCTGACAATAGATTCCCCTATAACAAGTGTATTTGGTGTGTTGTTTGGCCTTAAGGGCTGTGACTGTGAGGCACACTGATTTTGTGAGATATGTGATTCATGGGTATTGTTGAGGGGTGGCTGTTGCTTGGATATCTGCTTAGGAGGTCTTTGCTGTTTAGGCAGATTTTTATTTAGGGCCTCCGGGTATGTTTTTGTGTGTTTATGTGTTGGGTATGCAGATGCAATAGGTCTGTGTCAGACTGGATTTGTGGTGCGGGTGGTTACCTTTTCCTCCTGACTGACTGTGCCAATCTTGGGTTGAGAGAGCTCTGCCTCCAGTTTGGCTGTGTAACTGCATCTCTCACATATATTAGAGTTTGTTGGAAGGAGGAAAGGGTTGTCTGTGTACATAAGGCAATTGTAACATTGCCTCAAAATTCCCAGATTCACCAGCTGGACTGGAGAGTAACCCTGAAACTGACCCTTGGACATACCAGATTAGTATAGGGAACTGTTTTGTTACTGATCAGATTAGGGAAGGGACCTGATTTTTCACTTGATCAGGAAGGACCAATCGGGAGCCTAATACTTATGAGAAGTCAAGGAGGGTGTAGTGCTTTAGTTCGTTAGTGTTTCCTTATAAGAGCTGAGCAAGTGCAGGGCTTTAGAAAGAGAATAGAGTGATTTTTGAACAGTTCTAAGGGATAAAGTGAAGAGCAGACTTTGTGGAGCCTGGAATAGTTTAAACCTGTTTAGGCGGCGCTGCCCGACACTGCTCAGTGCGCAAAACCACGCAAAAAGAGAGTTGTAGGGTTTTAAGAGAGAAAGATCAAGGAGTTTAGAATTGACCCAACATGGCCAATAAAACTACAGCTTCTAGGCAGTAACCACTCCTACAGGGACAGGCAGGCTGTTCAGTGTTAACCGCTGCCACTGGTGAACAAAGAGACTTCGCTTTAGCCCAAGCAAGCACTGGCCTTCTAGAAACTTCCAAATAGTTCAGAACAGCAAATCAGTAACTGAACTTTAACTTTCAGAAAGTGGGAAAAAAGCAAGATTTTCTTTTCTTTTTTGTTGTAGTTTAAAGGTAGCAGAGATACACAAGCAGCAAAATATTCACAACAGTGCAATAAATGACCCCACACTTGAGTGCTAGGCCAAAATCAGGTAAAATGCAGTTTTTAGAGAAAAAAACAATTTTAAATTGTGCAACTCAGGAAATGCAGTAAACAGGCTCTAGATGTGTTCCAAGTACTGTTACAGATATAAACTTTAGCAAGCCGGAAAATGCCAAAAAGTAGGCAGCAAAATGAGAATAAAATACTTAAAAGTGGCTCCTTTTCCTTTGTGTGTGTGTGTGTGTGTGTGTGTGTGTGTGTGTGTGTGTGTGTGTGTGTGTGTGTGTGTGTGTGTGTGTGTGTGTAGCTGTCTGACCCCTGGAGTGAGGCTGTATTTTACAATACTCAAATGATAAACCCCCCTCCCTACATCCACTCACTGCTATCTAGTATCCCTGTTGATGTCATCAATCTTAGAAGGCCATTCTAACTGCCTGTAAACATGTAAGAACTGGGGTGAGGCTTGTTTTACCATAGTCTACTGATATACTCCCCTCCCCACATACACTCACCGCAGTCTAGTATCCCTGTGGATATCCACAATCATAGAAGGCCATTCTGACTGTATGCAAATGTGTAATCTCTGTGGCACGTCTCATTGCAGTGTAGTACTATAATGATTTATACATGGGCATGGGTTCTAATCCCAACACTGGCAACTGTGTGTGTGTGTGTGTGTGTGTGTGTGTGTGTGTGTGTGTGTGTGTGTGTGTGTGTGTGTGTGTGTGTGTGCGTGTTTCTGTGTCTGTGAATCCCTGAGTGTGTGGGTGTATATATGAGTTTGCATCCCATCATGAGTGCAGGTAAAACTGCTTTCCAAAGAGAAACCACATTTTCAACTAGCCTTTATCCTTGTCATCTGCTGAACCACTCTTTACCTCCTCCCCGCTCCGGGTATCTATAGCTGTAATGTCACCCAGTATGGATGTGAGGCTCTGGCCACAGTAGCTTACTACACAGCTATCATGCTCTTGGACCATTAGATCAGGAAACATGTTTGAAACTTGGGAGATTATAACTGTGATGTGGAAGCTACAAAGTGCACGCAGGTATTGTCATACAGACCTGTGAGTAGTCTAAAGTTACATATAGGACACTAACTGAAAACACTGACATCCCCCTTGAAGTCTGTATGCACACATTTGTCACATGCAATTACACCTGCAAGAGGAAGGAAGAACATCAAGATCAACATGCAATTACTGGTGTTACACATGATACACACTGTCAACAGTACAAAATGCATTCTAAACTGTATTACATGGTATATATCTGCTGCCTGTCAACACTACTCAACAATGGTAATCTACAACTGCCTTCCTAATATGTTCACACTGTGCATCAGACCAAATGACCATGCCCCTGCACCGATGGTATGGATGACAGGGATGCGGCACACTGGTCTGGCGTGTGTCTGGCCTACACAGGGGTATTATTGACAGCTGCAGACTGTACATGGCAGGTTGTACAGTTCACGGTGTCTGGCCATGGCCACGTGACCTGCGCCTGCCAGGGGTTGCACGGCCACTACCAAGCAGAGGTCCAGACTGCGTACTGTCTGATGACACATGTCCACTGGAACTATGTCCCTGCTGGAACCATCCAGGACCATGACACGTGGCCTGCTGTGTCCTGGTGTGGACAGCACAGCACCAGCTGCACTGCTGCTGCTACCACCACTATGTGAGCAGGCATGTGAAGTAGCATGTTCACGTACACCTTCAATAGTTGGTGTAGCTGGCCTACGTCCACGTGCCCGATGCCTTACTCCCACCAGATGTTCTAGCACAGACATTCCACGCTCGAGGATCGACATGCCACAGTCAAGGACTCCCACCATGTCACACAATCGTCCATCCAAAACATCTGCAAGCTGATGGTGAGCATTTGCAATTGGCTGGATGTTGTCCATTAATGAACGGACAGCAGCCCTCTGAAGCCTCAGACCTTCTCTGTTGTGTCATACAAAACGTGCCTATACCTCCATTACAACCTGAAACATGCATCTGGTGGCACCAGCTGACATGCTATGTCTTGCAGGGGCATGTTGGCCAGAAGCCCCCCTTCAAGCAGCCCTGGGCACATGCCTGTGTGGGACATCACCAGTGATTTGGCTGGGATCAAGGTGTGCAGACACCTTCCATAGTCCCCACCCTTTCCTGTTTCATGCTACCAACCACCACCTGTCCTTCCACTATGGCCACTGGTGATGGGGTATGTGTAGGCATGACAACTGGGTGCGGGGATGAGGGGGATAGAGGTGGAATGCCAACCAATGACACAGATTCAGACCCTGACAACCCTGCCTCTGCCTCAATCATATTTTCATCATCACTGCTAGAGTCTGTGGGGACACTAACATCAGGTGGACTGCAGGAGGCCAACACACCTACATCAACACCTGTGAGGGACAGACTAGAACTGTACATTACCAGTTATACATCACAGTACAGACACACGGAGACAGACATACAGAGACAGACACACAGAGACACAGGGAGACAGAGACAGACACAGGCAGACACATGCTATGACACCCAACGGCATGCAACATGCATGTAATATGGCAGAAGGCATTCAACGTAAACAATTATAGTGGTAGTTATCATACATCCCTGAGGTGCACACAACAGCATGCATATGTTATGGCAGAAGGCATGCAGCTTACACAATTATAGTAGTAGTTATCATACATCCTTGTGTTGCACAATTTGTGTTAGTAGGTTATGGCCCAAACCTGCAACACAATGCATGCACTATGCACCGTTGCACCGCTCTGCCACGTTTTGTGCACCATACCCCACATTGTAACAGACCATCGCTGACCTGGGTACATCCATCAGTGATGCTTTGTGTTGGCCACTGCCCCTATGTGTGAGGAGGACATGAGCAGATAGGTATGTTGAGTGAATATTATGTTTGCCAGAGCCCTAGCTTGCATATCTCCCCATAAACAGTGCATGTCTGTTCAACATTATTCTTACCCCTGAGCTAAGTCTACAGACAATGTACATGTGGCTGTACACTCATGTTTGACATGGCTGTCTCTACTTTGCAATGGTGCCACATACCAGAACAGGTTAACAGGACACCGGTCTGATGTGTGGCATATGGCCTTGCCAATCACATGTAGTATGACATGTCTTCTGCTGAAGTGATGAATGACATGCATACATGTTTAACACAATGATGTCCTTTCAAATATACAGTGAGGTACTGGTGTCCCAATGCAGGGGTGTGTTATATTAGCATGGACTTTCAGCTGACGCAATGTTGTCAGTCCGCCCTACAGATATACAGTGGCATACGGCACATTGAGCTGATGTGCATAGCCGTTGCAGGCTATCATGTGGCTTCACTATTGCTATACAGTGTGAGTTACAGGCACAATTCATAGCCATGATTGTGTTCACATACAATACATATCTAATGTGGAATGTGACCCATGTTACTGAGGTGTATACACACTAAACCCTAATGTGGAATGTGTGACACAGGTCACTGAAAGGTATACAGATGACACCCCTGCACATCTGCAATCATATTGCGAATGCCTGGCAACTGTGCTCAGACATGGGTAACTTTGCAGTATGCCATGTTCCACATGCCATCTGTGTACCTCACACACATGAGGAGCAACCATGACAGTGATGTCTGACACCAGCAAGGTGAATATACTGTATCTTTGGCCTGCTTTGGTTGTATGTGTATGTTGTACAACACATGTATGTATTTGTATACTGTATAGGTTAAGCTTTCATGTCATGGCACACTCAAAATGTTCAAGACATGTTTTATGGTGCTTTGATGTCATGCCTAAACAAGGTGTGCACAGCCCTGTATGATGTTTAGTGTGTCACATCTGCATTATAACCATTACACAAAGGCCATATTTGTATTGTGTCGAGCCAGTGTACAACAGGGTGTACACATGTACATCCCTTCTACTGTCTGTGTTGCTTCATGTCTCTGGCCATCCTCCATGGCCATGTCTAAACATGTTTTGTCCAATGGTTGTGATGGGCATCAATTTCATATGTCAGTGTTGTCCCATATGACATACATCTGTATATGTCATCTGCTCCACTGTGGACAGGTTTATGCAGACAAAGGGTGGTCTGTTTGGGATATGAGATATCATGTTTTGCAGGATAGTTTACCATTGTTGCAGTCAGCCCACAAAATGTCCTGGACATATTAGATAGCAGATGACATTGTGTGACATTCATAGCAAGGGTATACTCCACAAGGGTGAATCCTGTCGGTTTGTCATAATCGAGCTCCAAAACATATAGAGTGTGTGCACACATATGATCTCTGTATAGTACTGTTTGTATTCCCCCCATGTGTGATGCTGAGATGTAGTATATGTCCATTCAGTGAACCACACCTCCACCATTGTATTTACAGCTGTCCATACATCTGGCAATGACAGTTTGCAAGGTTTAGTGTAGGTGTTTCATATAGTCTTCAAATATTCCACATGGGTAACCACTGTGATGCATTGCAGGTCTGACCTGTATATATATTAACAGAATCACCATACATTATGTGTACGTGTGTTAAATGGCCACTTGGCAGATAGCATGCATTTAATATGATCTGTGCATTATCAAGCCTGATAAGTAATAACCTCACCAGCAACAGGTTTATGCAGCTGCAAAACACCAGAGGTACCTAAATAGGAGTGTCAGAGCAGTAAGATCATTATCCACACCTGTGTGATAGCTACATGGTGCAATGTGCATGTTGGCGCATAAGCCAGTACAATAGACTACATTATGTAGTATGCACATTTGTGCATACATAGAGTAGCAAACTATAGTATGTGGCATGTATGCATACATGCCTTGCATATGATGTTAAGTTAAATATTATACAGTAACACGTATCTATATTAAATATAGTTGTGTTATATGTGCAATACTGACTTACCAGCCAACTCCTGGCTCAGTGATTGTGAGACACCCACCTCCATAATACCAGCTGAAGCTTGTGGATGGAGTTCTGCAGGTATCCCTAGGTTGGCCAGGAGCTCCTCAGTATGAGTGAGTGGGGGATAGGTGAGTGGTCCCCTACGTGTTGCAACTTGTTCCCTGGCGATTGCATTTACACTCTGTTTTGCCCATCTAATTAAGTCAGTGCATTGTCAGCGCACCTGCTGATAGGTGCGAATGTGGCCGCCAACATCATTTACCCTCCTGCGAAGTTTCTCCCACTGGGCATCCCAGTGCTGTGCATCCTGTGACACATGTCTGAAAAGTGTCTCATGGTTGAAAAGGAGGTATGGAATGTGGACCTCATCCTCCATGCAGCTGTACAGTGGCACCCAGGCACATGGCATACCTGGCAGACATTATGACGGTGACAGGTCACAGTAACTCAGAGAAGTTCGGACATACAGCTGCACATACATGTGTATCACATTTATTATAATTACACATATGGCTTTGCAAGTCTGCATGACACTAACACCACTGACATGTTTAACTCACACACATTTGACACTTACTGGTGATTTCATGTTATCACCATATATAAGTGTGTCAAGTGATGATATTGCACATACTCCATGAGGATGTTGTCTTGATGTGGGCATGTCTGTTTGCCTGTACTGGTGTCTTTACCTATTAGCACATGCCTGGATGCATTGACATGAATGCAAGAGACCTTAATGCTGTGTATATGTCACATATATAATCATACACAGCCTTAAGGGACATGACCTGTGACCCTGCAGACTTGCTCACAGCAAGTTGTACATGTATGTGTTTTGCCATATACATCTACATGGCACTGTACAGCAGTATAGCATCCTGCCATGTATTACCTGTGTTGCACATGTGAAACACATGGGACAATGGCTAGCTTGATGGTATTTGCATGGTTGGATATCAGCTATAGCATGTATGGTCATAGTGAACTAGTAGGCTATATGCCCTGGGCCATGTATGAGCATAGGCTGAAAGGTTACCTAGCTGTAGCCAATAGACAGGTAACTTTCAGTGGCCAGTTCAAGCAGTGCCACAGAACTGATCCACAGGTTTACTGATATATTTGCCATGCGGTCATCACACCATGTCTCAAAGAGGGGCAATGTGCAGCTTTTCTGGACAGGGATGCATAGTATGGCATGAGTATGTAAAGTGTATGGGACAGGGATCTGTCAGGCATGTTATGATCCTTGTACTAGAAAGGTGTATGTCCATGTAGTATGTGTTTATTTGACATCAGGATGTGTAAGTGTAGCATGTCCAACATCACTAGTTTGGACGTGGCTTTATTCAGGGTAGGCATCATGCTACATAGTGGAGCTAGGGTTTTGGAAGACCAGTGTAGGCCATCTGAACATGGCCAATAACACTTAAAGGAAATATGTGATCTATTATGGGTCGATTGAGTGTTGAGTATGGGTGAACAATGATCTCTATATTCATGGATGGCACCCTGTCATGATTAGGGGTGCCACTTACGACTACCTGACTGGTGTGGTGAAGTGACTATCAAAGGAAAGACTACTGTCCAGCTGGATCCCATACACACACAGTTTCCATTATGTTGCCTGATGCTTAGGTGGTAGTTCATGGGTACAGGGTTTTTAACATAGGGGATGACAATGCAATACTTTCCAGTGAGATTGTGGCCATACGTTAGACACCACACATCCAACCCACAAAGGCCCTTCTGTATGTTGCCCACAGCACTCATTGAGTCAACTATTGCTCCTAGTTCATAGTCATTTGCAAGCTTCAATAGGCAGATGCCTTCTGTGTTGTGTGGTATAGGTTCAGATAACAAAGAGGGGGAGTACCAGGACTGAACCCTGTATTACTGTAGTTAGCACTGGTTTGCTGTGCGCATATTAGTCAGACACTGTCTGCAGTGTTAGCTCTGCCAGCGGTCCAGTTGCCAACCAATCATGTGACATAGGTATATACACCTAGTTTACTGAGTGTAACTGGAACCCAGTATGGGTGATGGTGCCCTAAGACCTGGCAAGATCAAGATATGCTGTGTGAATCAACCTTACTGTCATCTACATCTTTACGGACTACATCAAATAGGTTGACCAAGGTTCATGGCCTTATAGACCAGACTCAGCAGGACAGTAGTGCACTTTTTCCCATTATCAGTGGTGTCTCCCCCTTTGTGGGGTGGGATAACTGTTGCTGTGCACCATTCAGTGTGTACATAGCCTGACATGCAACTATGATTGAACATGATGTGTAGGTGGAGAGCAAATTGTTATGATGTTTGTGTAAAACATACCCTGTGATGTTGACATGTCCCATGCAAGCTGTATGTATGGCTTTAGAGAGTGCAGCTTGTACCTGCATAATTATTACAGGGACTCTGTAGTGTACATGAATATATAAATATAGGTACCTGTAACTGCATATACTTCTCAGAAGTACAGGCAAACACAGGAGGATTATGGCTAACCAAGTTCACCGATGACTGCAAACTTGGAGCCATAATTGACTCCCCGGCTGACACGGACATCCTCCAAAAAGGCCTTACTGAGACGGACACCTGGTGTCAAAGTCATGGCCTCAAGCTAAATGCCAAAAAATGCATAGTCATCCCATTTGGGAAAAATAAAACACCCACGAATTACCACATAGGTGGCAGCCCCCTTAATACAGGAGAGGTAATAAGAGATCTGGGGACCCAGGTAGATAGTAATCTCTCCTTTGACAATCATATTGCCAGAGAAGTAAGGAAATCCTTCTATGTGGCCCATCTAATTACTAAAGGGTTCACATCTAGAAATAAAGAGGTTATAGTGCCCCTCTACTCATCACTCATCAGACCCATCATAGAGTACAATGCCCCATTTGGGATGTACCTCACAGGACACTTCCAACAGCTGGAAAAACCACAAAAGTACCTCACCAAGAGGATTACTGGCCTCAAACATATGCCCTATGCAGACCAACTGAAAAAACTCTGGCTGTACTCAGTGGCATATCGTTTACTCAGAGGTGATCTCTGCCTGACTTACAAAGCCATGTCCAACTCAAAATCGATGGGCATGCTCCACCTAAAGAAATCCAAGTCACTGCGAGCTACATGCTCTAGTGTGCTAGATCTCACCACAGCAATAAATAGAACATGCTGGAGAGATAGATTCCTGTCAATAGTCTCCCCGTGCTTTGAAACAAAATTCCTATCTACATTAGGCAGAGCCCCTCACTAACACTCTTCAAGAGAAACCTTGAGGAGTGGATGGGTAACAGAAAATACACCCCTGGGATCACTTCATTGGCTCTGTTTGACAGAGGCTCACTTAATCAATCAATGGGGCGGCGAAAGCCGACACACTCTGGCTATGCTTATAAATGCCCTCGGGCAGATAGCCTAGTACCTACCTATAAACCTATAAACCTATGAACCTATTTTGGGGGGGGAGGTGAGAGTGGGTTTAAGTTATCACAGACCCTATCTGGATGAACAAGTGCTATTTCTGTAGGTGCAGTACTTCTCATGCTATAGTGCTTTGAAGTAGGGCAGGTGTTGCCGTTGCCATTACGATTCATGACACAGCTATAGAATGCTCTGTGGTTGGCCTCATAATATGTGCACATGCATTGTCCATCTGCATGGGTAACATGACATTCACCACTTTTGTCTTAAGAAGCATAACATTGGCTTTGGAGACAGACTATGTGTAGCATACTGTTAGCCCTGTTTGTGTGATTATGGTGATCCAGGTCATTGTGGTGATGAAATCCAACATGCATTGAGCACAGGTGTTGGTACATGAGGAGTCTTCCCAGTTAATTGTGGGATAGTTGAGAGTAGCCATTATTATGGTTTTCTGTCTCAAACCTAATATTCCCCATTACAGCACAATATGACAGTTGGGAATTCAGAGGCATGGTGGGTGATCTGTCGTAAGGTGCAATTTGGATTCCACTTTGGCACAGAGGTAGTTGCTCAGCATAATGCATCTGAAGTTATGCAGGTGCAACTAGCATGGGGGTGTACATATCCTTGAAGAATATGAACACACCTGCGGCCCGTGTGTTCCAAATAAAGGATAATGGCCAAGAGGTGAGGTATGGGTTATAACATGGCCATGCATGGGGTGCTCTCTGGAGCCATGAACCATATCTCAGTCACTGCACAGATATGTTATCCATGTTAAGGATTGACATAAATGAGTCCATATTGAGTTTCCAAAATGTATCATTGAGTAACTAGACATGCAGTTTATTGCTTGGCTGTCCCTGTTACAGCAGTGGAATTGTCACTTGAACCTTGCATGATGAAGGCACTCTAGGGGAAGCATGAGTCCTAGCCAGTTTCCAGATTCCCAGGGGTGACAGGTGCAGGCCCTGTCTGACAAAGCATTATCATCTGTCAACCATGCTATCCCAGACAGAGAGATACTGGATACCCTTTGGATTACACCAGTACATTAGACAATTGGGGAATACAATCCTTTTGTCCCTGTACTGCAGTATCATTCTGGACAATGGCAGACTGCTACCCAGGCCTTGGGACATACCTGCATGGGCTACAAGACCTGACAGTTCCTACATGTGTGTTTCCATGCAGTCCAGGCTACGGCATCCCAGGTCCTGCACAACAACATGGAATATGCCAGAGCCATGTGTACAGTTCAAAAGGTGGTCTGAGTGTATGGGTATGTGGCCACTCATGGCAGACAGGCAGCTGACAGTATGTTTTCCCTCATATAGCTTGGTGTGTGACATAGTGCTGGACTTTGCATTCATATATGAGTATTGTTGGGCATGTTTCTGGCCACATGTTCTGAGGAGTGGCACAGTTTTGCAACCTATATCACACAGTTTGTGTATTTAGTTGTCTGTTTATTCCAGCTTGGGAGGTCCCTATCTTGGCCAGATACTTCGATGCCTCTGTGAAAGTGTGTGCTTTCTGGTGGTATGTGTGGGTGTCCTTACTGTGTTCTGGTAAGGGTATGTGCTGAGTGTGGTGATGAGATGAATGTGTTAACCTACACTGCATGACTGTCCAGTCCAGTCATGGCTGTAGACTGGACTGCCTTCCAGCTTGCCTCTGTAACTGCATCCCAGACAATGTGTGGAGTGTGGTGTTAGGTGGGTTTGGCAGTGTACATGGCATAGAGATTACATTCCCCCAGGATGGCCACATACACAAAGCTGACATTACTAAACACCAGTAGCTGACTAGTGGACATGCCTGTATAAGCATTCAGTACTACAAGTACCAAGTACTGTATTTAGTTTACTTATTGCTTATGAAGATGTTTTAGATGGTGATGCTCACAAGAGTATATTTGAGTTATGGACGTGAAAACACTGTCTATTACAGAAAAATAGAAGCTAACTTTAGCAGCAATCCTCATCTGAGGAGCACATCACATCCGGATAGTTGATTACAGATGATGCAAGTGTCAACAGGTCTGTGTTCTTTTATGGGTATATACACACATATCCACCAGAACCATGAGGACTGTTGGGCATGGACACCCACTTCCCAAGCAGAGTCAAGTATCAATAGACTCTGTGTCACTATCAGCATGATCAGGATATTATCAGATAGTGTAAGCCATCACCTATGAAGCAGCTATTACACATGGGCAGCAGTCTCCTACATCTTACACTCCTACTGCAAATGTTACACTGGAGTTAAAGATGATATACAACCTGTTTCATTAGCAGTACTGTGCACAACCTTACATATAGTATTTGGAAGCAGCTGTTAGGTTGGCAATGAGAGGTTAGGCTACAGAAACATGAAAGTTCAACCAGTCGGTCTCTACTCTCAATATCCACTCTATGTAGCTGTGCACATAGCCATTTGGCCCAGCACTGTAACAAGGGTCATAACACATTTGCATAACATGTACACATGCACAGCTGTTATTGCTTGCAAATGATACTAGAGAGGTGGATATTACATGTCTTATGTGCATGGATAGTTACCTAACTCTTCCAATTGTCTTTGCTATGATGCTGCTAAACTGTCAGATGAATACGATTCATATGTATCCTGTTATTGAGTATTGTAATTGTCAACAGACATAACTAATGTTTGCATAACATAACACAAATTATATATAAAACGGAATACAGATGAGACAGATCTGCCTAGGATAGTGTACATTACACAGTTATTGGCACATTATCCCACAATGTAAATCATATTTGCAAAGTAAGCCCACCTTTGACATGTTCATCTCACTAATACACCCATACATATGTCTACTGTTACAATATATCAACATATACTATCTCCTGTTATAGCACATACTTGTTGGACCAACCCTGACACAGACAGTGGCTGGAAATGAGGTAATGAATTCCAAGCCCAAATATATCATCCCTTGTGGTGTATGAGGAGTTTGCCTTGTGACCTACAGCAGTACACACATAGAATACTACAGGCATAACTACTGCTAAACAGTACATCACTACAAGATAGCAATTTCCACTATATGCTTTGATTACAGTGTAATTATTACAGAACAGCTTCTACATACACAGACATGCTACAATTTATACATACCTTATTGGTACTTGGAGGTGTTATTGAGTGGTATTTTGTTTATTTCAGTCTTTGTTTTATTTCTTTTAGGGGTAATTTGCAATGTTCTGCAGGTATATATAGATGGTTTGAATGTGTGACACGCCATCCTTTTATAGTTAGAGATCAGTACCATGTGCTATCCTGATCACCAATTGGTGTTCCAAAGTAGTTAATTATACGCACATCAGCTGTGTAGCTGCTCCATTAGCCAGTATTATGGCAACAGTGGAGTATAACTGAGTGCTCCAACTGGGCGTTGTCCCTTTGCCTTACTTGTGAGGAAGACAGCCTGTAAGTGTGGTATGAAATATATTGCCACAGCTGTATGGAGACAAACTCAACTATGTTATGTGGAATGTCTATAGGTTTTGGTCTACAAGTAAGTACAGCTGTTATATTTCTGAACATTGCTACTTGTGCAGGGTTTGTCTGTACCTAATACTTCTACATATGTTTCAGTTTGGCCAGGTTGTTTGACCAGCTCAAGACTGTATGGCTATGCATATAATGTAAGGGGGTTTACAGTGTGCTCACCAGACATCTTTAGTTTGGTGTTAATGTGTATCATACTGTGCTGATAATCGGTAATTGGTAACATTTCCTGGAGTAATTACTTTTCAACTCTCTGAAACATGATCCGTTCAAACAAATCCTGTAACATCAGCAGCTGTTCCATTGTATAAAAGCAACTATTTCACATAGGGCCATGTTAGTGTGATTCTGTCCAGGTATGTCAAGGTTTCAGCAGATATCGTACAGTGGCTGAATAATTGGTAATGGTATGACAGTATGTATTGTTGTAATTAGTTTGGGTGTGGGGGAGATGTTGGTGGATGTACAAAGCAGATGCAGGTGTGTAGACACTGCTTTTATACATATTCTATATGTGTGTGGGGGTTATTTCCCTATGTGAACACCTATCCCTTAGTGGACTAATACTATGGTAATTGCAGACTGATTCATTCAGGCATTGTTAAATGCTTCCTGTATTGCATGCAGGTAATGTTAGTCCTTGAATCCTTTTGGCCATACATCGGAATGTAATAAAGGTATGCTAAATAAAAGATGTCTGTGTATTTCTGTCATTGATATTTGCAGTCACTGTAGTTGTGTTGGTGACTAACTCTATTTGGCTCCTGTCCTTATGGCATATTTGTAATAGTGTATTGGCATATACTCTTCATATGTTATGTTCATATTGTTTGGGGGGGCATAATGTGTGATTGCTATGGTCCATGTTATACTCAGATTTGAACACTTCAAATGTTGTATACACACATGTATGTATGTATAGATGTGTATGTATATATATATATATATATATATATATATATATATATATATATATATATATATATATATATATACACACACACACACACACACACACACACACCTTTATGTACCAGTAATATATATACGTTCATATGTACCTCCATAGATGTGTAGATGTTTTTAACCTATCTATATATCTATATGTATATATATATATATCTATATATATATATGTATATCTCTATATATCAACATATATATATATATATATATATATATATATATATATATATATATATATATATATATATAATATCTCTATTTCTCTCTCTCTCTCTATATATATATATATATATATATATATATATATATATATATATATATATATATATATATATATATATATATATATATAGATATATCTATATATATATATATATATATATATATATATATATATATATATATATATATATATATATATATATATATATATATATATATATATTTTTTTTTTCAAATAATTCTTTTATTTTTTCAAAGTATGGTACAATGCAAGCTGGATGAGGAAATACATTACAGTTATACACATTAGAATGCAACGTTGGATTATTACAGAAAACAGTGAGTAGCCACATAGTATAGCAATGATACATATGAGAATGATAGGTACAGCACAATGAGAGCATTGTAATCCATTTACCCAAAACCAAAAAACAAATATATACAATATTTACAACCAAGAGTGCTACGTTCCTCCGTAGTGGTAATGCAGAGGTATAGTAAGAAATTGGGTTGGCTGTGGTTCTCCAGAAGATTAACAGGAATAAGGATAGCTTTTATGCACAAGATGTGAATGGGGAGTCATTCAGTATGAATCACATCTATAAGTTTCTTCCATAGTTTGCCAAAATAAGCTCTTTGGGGCCCTTTATAATGAATTTATGAGCTGAGATGTGTTTGAAAGCCATCTCTTTGAAACCCTTCCAACTAAGTTTGGTGCGATCTAACCAATTTTTAGTTATATATAGCTTAATAAGTGAACAGAGAATAATTAAAATGTGAAGTTGTACTTTAGGTATTACGGAGGTATGAATATGAAGAATGGCTGTTTCCCATGACAAGGTTGAGGTGTAGTAACCCATTTTTTGTAAACGAACTTTTAGAGAACACCAGAGTTTGTAAGAGTGGTTGCAATACCACATAATGTGTAGTAGATCCGCTCTCGGATGGGAGCAGCATGTACACGAGGGGGATGAGTTGGGGTTAAATTTATTGAGTATTACAGGAGTGAAGTAGGAATTGTTGTTTAGCACCAGTTGGGTGTATAAGAGTTTTTTAAAAGGAGAGTTCTAAGGTAGATTTTATAGCTGAGAGTTTTGGTCCTCTGAGATAGGAGACCCAACTGTGTTCCAATAGTTGGAAAAGAGACAGTTTGAGTTGTATAGCACCTTATTCAATAGTTTGTAAGAGGATGAGATTGTTTTTTTAGTGCTTGATATTGCACATATGATTTCAATTAATTTGTTGATTTCCTGAGAGTTGGGGGGAGGATTAAAATGTTGTGCATGTAGAACTTCTCTTAGTTGTCGAAGAATCACTGTGTATTTGTTATTAGTTCCAAGGATTAATCGTAGCTCAGGGATAGATTTTGAACTATGTTTGAGGATGTCCCAAACATTGAGGTCTTTAATGCGAGGAAATTTAGTGAGGTCCAACGTCATATTGTTGATTTTGATGTTTGGATTTTGATGGAGTGGTTGGAGCAGGGGTAGGGTATTTTCCATGTTGATGTCTTTAATGAGTTTTTGGAAAAGCCTAATTTTATGTTTCAGAGAATGTGCTAAATTACAATTGTTTATAGAGAGAGTGGAAAGGAATGGGATAGCCTGAGGATTAATTTTGTTAGAGATAATATGGTGATGCCATATTTTCAACCATGCTGGAGAGTGGGTTTGCTTTTGCTGCTAAAGTTTGAGATAGACCAGACTCTGTTTGAGCAGATGATCTTGTAGTACAGTTGAAAGTTTGGAAGGCCCAACCCCCCTTTCTCCTTAGGAAAAGTTAATTTAGAGTAAGAGATCCTGACTGACTTCGGGAACCAAATGAACCTAGCTAGATCTTTTTCAATTTTGGAAAAGAAGTTATTGAATACTTCTATATCCGCAGCGTTGAATTGATATAAGAGTCTGGGTAAGACATTCATTTTCACTATTGCTACTTTGGACAAGAAAGCTACATTCATAAGTTTCCATCTTTGTAAATCTTGCTGGATGGTGGACCATGTTTTTAGTAGATTGTTTTGGAGCATGGAAGCTTGATTATGTTCAAAATGGATACCAAGATATTTAAGATTATATGTTATTTGTAAAGAGGACTGGGAAATAAAAGATTTGTGGGAGTTAGGATTGATTGGGAAAATATGTGATTTTTTATTGTTAATTACGTATTCAGATGCGGAGGAAAAATATTTAATGGCATCAAAGATTTTGGGTAGGTCTGAGTTGGGAAATTGAAAGTATAAATTTAAGTCATCTGCAAAAGCTGATAGTGCAACATGTGTGTTTAGAATTTTAGGGATGTTGTGGTGTGTATTCTGCAATATATAAGAAGAAAGGCTCTATAAAAATGTTAAAGAGAAAGGGTGAGAGTGGGCAACCTTGTCTAGTTCCATTAGTAATCAATATTGGCTTGGATCTCTGTTTGTTTATATAGAGGTATGTGTGGGATTTTGTATAAAGTGTTCTGATTATATCCGAGAAGAATTTAGGTATATTGAAATGGGACAAGGTATCAAACAAAAAGTCCCAGTTGACTCTGTAAAGCTTTAGAGGCATCTAAGGTTAGGAGAGTAGATTGGATTTTTGTCTTTTTGGTCAATTGAATAAGGGAATCCAGGGTTAGGTATTATCCCAAGTGTGTCTATTACTCATAAAGCCAGCTTGGTCAGGGGATAGTAAAGACGGGAGTATCTTTTGTAATCTATTAGCTAAGATAGCAGCAAGAATCTTGATGTCAACATTTATTAACGAAATTGGTCTGTAATTGTGTGGGTCTGCTCTATCTTGTTTGTTTTTTAATAGTAAGATGGTTTTTGAGTTGTTCCAATGTAGGTCAGTAATACCCTCCTTAATGATACAGTTAAAGACCTTCCATAGGATAGAGGATATTTTTGGGCAAAAGGCTTTGTAGAAGTTAGTAGTGAAGCCATCAGGGCCCGGAGATTTGCCTCTTTTTAGATTGTTTATAATGTCATGTATTTCTTGGATGGTAATTGGAGAGGACTGAGATTTGAGTTGGTTCAAGAGAGGGGAAGTTAATGGAGTTTAGAAAGGACTCCCTCTGGGGTTTTAGAAAATCTTGTTTATTGCTACTATAAATATCTGAAAATAATTCAAAAAATAAGTGTATTATTTCAGAGTCTGAATTATAAATTTTCCCTTGATACTGAAGAGTGGATATTCTGGGAGCACCGTTATTATTTTTTAATATTCTTGCCAGAGTTCTTGAGGGGGTTTGGGCCCATTCAGAATATGTTGCAATACATTTTTGTTCCTGTAGGGAAAAGTTCTGTGAGTGCAGTTCTAGTAATTCTTTGCGCGTGGAGTTGATCAACATTTCAGTTTTTGGGTCTGGAGATAATCTCTGACTTTTTTCTAAAGATGATAGTTTAAGGGATAGAGTATTTTCTTTTTTAGTGTTGAGTTTTTTAAGATAGGAAGCTTTGCTAATCAGAAAACCTCTCATTTCGGCTTTGCAGGCCGCCCATTGAATGTCTGGGGGTATTAGGGATTTTGTAAGATTAGTGTCGAGAGCCAACAGCATATTATTAATTTTATTTAAAATATCTTTATTATTTAGTAGGTTATTGTTAAGAGTCCAGTTAGCGAATGTAAAAACAGGCGTGGTGAATCTGATTTTAAGAGAGATTTTTGCATGGTCAGAAAGAGATCTGGGTTCGATATTAAAGGTATTTTTAAATTTGGATAGGAGGTCCGAAATCAGAATGAAGTCTAGTCGTGACCAAGATTTGTGACAGTTGGAATAGAAGGTATATAGATTTTCTTTGGTCGAGATCTTGCTAAAAGTGATAGTGTCTACAAGATTAAAATCTGAGATAAGTTCCTCTAAGGCTATAGAAGCTTGGAAGTTATAGGAGGGGGATTTGCTGGTGCGATCTAGGCTAGGATCAATTACCACATTCCAGTCCCCTCCTACTATAAATAAGTAATTTGGAAATGCGTTTAGTATGTTATAGATTTCTAGGATAAAGGTTTGTTGTTGAGAACAGGGACCATAAATGTTCATGAACATAACTGGTTTGGAGGAATCTGGGAGTGTAGAGGTGAAATAGCACCATCTGCCGTTAGTATCAGATTTATATTCATTGATAGGTTCCTGAAATTGTTTTAATTATAATGGCCACCCCTTCGAGTTTGAGCTGTCACCAGCACTTATTATTGACCTGATCCATTTTCATTTTTGTGTGTTCCCATTCTTTTCAGATAAGTGTGTTTCCTGGAGAAAGCTAATATTAGCCTGGGATTTAAACAGCAAGTGAAGAAACAGTTTTCTTTTAGCGGTATTTTGTAAGCCTTTAATGTTCCAAGAGTCAACGGCCCAACTCATGTAATTAATTAAAACTACCAAGTTTGGGGAGACATTATATATTTGGAGATTTAAAGTAATATTTGGGTAACATAATGTGTGTTTACTAGAACCTGCTTTGTGTTTGTAATAGGCTGATAGGAATATGGAGAACCGTGATCGTAGCTGTATCAGTAAGCAGTTTGGATGAAGAGGAGGAAGTAGCACAATACTCCTTCTGACATGCCCCGGTGCCTACCCACCTGAACCCCATAGGCGAAGAAGTATAACAAACAACAAAAGAAAACCCTAACATTTTTATACATATATACATAAACATTCTCAACCAAAGGGTAATCAAACTAGGTCCCTAATACAATGCACATACAGCTACCGTATGTAAATGCTACACCTACTAGTTTGTCATGAAAGTATGACCTTATGTACATAGAACATGCGCTTGTATGTCAAGCTCTTAAGCTTAATAAATTTGAGAGATGTAGATCTATACATCCTATACATAACAGACTTATTACCAGTACAAGCATATCTTATTGAGTATCACACACACCAGGAAGGCTGTAGAAGAGGTATAAAGCTAAGGCAATGTTAAGTTCGCCATAAAGAAGAGACTGAGACTCGTGAATTTGTCATTATGGCATATGTTGTAAATAGTTGAAAAACTAAACCAAATATGTAGTTGTGGTGTTGTTTGATATTGTTTGGGCGGGGAGGTGTTACCAATGATCAGACTCTGATGATGGCAGAGCTAGTTAAAACTGAGAGTCTTGTTGCGTTGTTGAGAACCTCCCTTGCACTGTGGTTACCCTGTACCAAATTTAAGCATTACTGTTTTAGGTATAAGTAGTCTTTAAAACCCCTGTACATCTTTTATCTGCCCGTTGATTTAAGATGAATCATTGCATATATAAACCAACATTATGTCAAGTTCCATGACCACCCTGCCCCCATTAGTAAATGACCCACATAGCCTTATTTCTTTCCTTCCCCACACTATAAGAGGACTTCTAATTGTGACCTGTAGTCAGTTCAGTAAGGCAGAAATAGATTATAAGTGTATTTAAAAGTTGGTTATTACCAATGTACTAGATTTGCAACGGTATGTGTTTGTTTAATTAATCACAGTCGGAATGATGCATTTCTTCCCTATTTCCTTATAGGCATCGACAATACAAACAAAGATTTATAAGAAATTCCTTTCTATCTATAATGGGAAACCCGTCTCAACAGTGTAACTAGGAAATAATACAAAAAGAAAAAGAAAAAAAAAAAAAAAAAAAAAAAAAAGAAAAGTACATATAGTTGGAAGCTATTTGAGTCTTGTTGTCTCTTTTTTAGAAGATATATAAATGTGTGCAATTATATATACACACACACAAATATATATATAAATATATACTTACACACATTTGTGTGTTAAATACATGCATGGATAAGCATACGATATTTGACTGAGGCAGAGAGGTTTTTTAATAGTAACAGTTAAGGCATGAGCTGATGATGAGCACTACCTGGCTTGCTATGGTACATATACTGGACGTTTTGATTAGGCTGGGGAAGAATAGCACCAAAACTGCAAAATATTAGCAACAGCAACATTAAATTACTTAGAGTGTCAAATGTGACAAAGAATAGTATTTTCTAGTTACGATAACATCAGACGTATATATAGTAGTTTTTCTTTCATTACAGTATGAAATAACAAAACCAGGTAAATAAAAGAGAACAAATTGCAATACAATAAATATGTGAGTAAAAATGTGAAACCTTGTAGGCGTTAACACTATGAAATGCAAGAACATGACATGAAAATTGACTAGGCATAGCGGTGGTGTTTCAGCAAACGTGACAACTCTCTGATACTGCATTGAGGTCATATAGTCACAGCATAATAGGATCTACAAGGTTGATTAGTGTATTGCATATGAGCACCTTGTCAGGTACTGACCTTCCGGTTTTACCTCCTTTCATGAGGAGGGAGAGTCCATTTAGTCCACGTGTAAATTTGAAGAATCCCATCCAGTTATGCAGGATACATTTCAATGAAGACATTGAACTGAATAGGATTAACTTGCAGTGGAAGTCTATTTTAAATGGGTTTTATTCATTTGCTCATAGAGGTTCAGGTTGCTGGTAGTAGTGTTGGCCGGACAGTTCAACTTACTGTGAAAGAGTAGGTCAAGTGTCACAGGATCTTTAATGGAGTGGTATATGAGGCAGTGCTTGCATTTCAGGTGACTATAATACAGAAGGTACACATACAATGCTTCTAGCCTCAACTGGCAACTATATTGCTTAAGCCTTTAGATTATTTTAGTTAAAACCTCTGCAGCTTTTGACATTTTAGATATGTCTAGTGAGTTGCCAATCAATGGGAACACTATATTGTACGCAAGATCTGGACAAAACTGAATACAAAGGAATTGCAACATCCTTGGATCTAGATTAAATATCTTTGGCAGTTATTATTTACTGACTGAAGTTGCTAAATGTTGATCAAACAGCAGGGAACTATATCCCTAAGTAACCAGGGTGACTACATTTAAACTGTTTTATAAAAATTTGACAATACTGTAAATAGTAGGTAGCTGTTACTTTCTAAAGGAAACTCAATTATAATTATTTATATTAGTGAGGATGTTTCTGCCATTACTTGGTGTGTTTTGTTTTAGCAACATAGCGTTGAGGGTCCCAAACAGACCTTCCTGGTCTGCACTTCACGAAACCAGAGTGACCCATCAGTAGAAGGTGGTAGAAGGTGGACAAAGAAATTCCTTTCTTGATTTAAATGCGTGTTCTGCTTTGTTGATATGAGCATTCAGTTTTGTATTTGAAGCATCTGAGGCAGTACCTGAACAATGTATTTCTTCTCCATTACATCAGAATATATAATTATTTAACCTCTTGTTTATTTCAGAATCTCCTACTGTACAACAGACAAAGCCCAAGATAAAGTATTTGCTTATATCGCTCAGAACCAGATGAGTGAGACGTTAGAATGTCATGCATTTTTGTCTCCAAAGAAGAAAATCGTAGGTTTTGTTTCTTTTTCAAATATTTTCCCCATTTTGTTGAAAAAAAGATTTTAAATTAATATTTAAACAACTTACAATGGTTGAAAAAAAAAACGGATGTTATTGAAAGATAAGTTGTGTTTTTGACTGAAATTTGGTGATAGGCTTCATAAAACCCAATGTTTAGTAAGCAAGAACAGAAGATGGTTTGCTTGCTTGTATTTTGGGAACTGTATGTAGATTAAAAGATGTTGCTTAAATTCTTACAAATTAATGCATTGAACTGTTTTCTTTGATTACTATACTAGGCCAAAAAGCAAATGTATGTTTAGTGAAATTCCTACTGTGCTTGTGGTGATGTTCCATAAATCATTAGTTTTTGTTTGGGCAATATTACACTAAATTCTTTTGTGCATAGTCTAACCCTGTCTACTCTGCAAGAATTAACTAGCTTTAAAGTTTGCAAATTAAGCCAGCAGTCTGGTATGACTGTTTCATTTTGTTCCCCTTTGCCGTTCTTCAGCCTACCCATTAAAGGCATTTTTCCAGTGCTTTACAGCTAAGAATTCAATAAATACATCTTTATTGTGCATCATTCCTTATAAAATGTCTTCAGTAAAATGTAAACCTTATATCTCCAGTATAGTGCAGTTTTAAATCGACATGAACATCCAAATGGCAACAAAACACACAGCTGAACTATACTTGTTGCAACTCTAGAAGTTCATGTGTGCTTTGCTCTTATATAAACATGCAACTTCCAGCATACTTCATTTGCAAGACATTGTACGGTGATTTGCATAAACTGATCCCCACACATGTAACACTAGCTGCTAGTATTGATCACAGCATACCTCTGCATTGATATATCCCATGCAACAGTGCGCTGCATACTATGAAAGCTCACTATGAATACCAGCCAATGTGTGACATGTAGTTAAAATGTGTAATACATGACCAGACATAAAAAGAAAGAGAAGAAAGAATAAATAAAAAAAGGAAAAGAAACGATTGCAAGCCTGTAACATGTACAGGGGATCTGCCTGCAGTAAACAGGACATGTCTCGATGATC